>NC_079418.1:6295478-6417978 GCF_026213295.1 Gadus chalcogrammus
AGAGAGAGCGAGGTAGAGAGAAAGAGAGAGAGACAGAGAGAGAGAGACAGAGGGTGTTAGGGGGGAGAGAGAGAGGGAAGAGAGAGGAGGGTGGAGAGAGAGAGACAGAGAGTTTTAAGGGGGAGAGAGAGAGGGAAGAGAGAGAGGGGGAGACAGAGAGCTAGACAGACATACAGACAGACGTGCGTGTGTGTGTGTGTCATCCCTGTATGTGTTTGTGTGTACCTGTCCTTAGTGTCTGTGTGTGTCTGTGTGTATGCACGTGCGTATGCGTGTTCCTTCCCTGTACGTGCGTGCCTGCATGAGCACACATTGAGCACTCACACAAACGCGTGATTGATGGAGACGGGAGTACACCCCGGGGTCGCAGAGGGGCGGGGCCTGTGGGCCGCGTGTGATGAACGACTGCTCAGCGAGCGGCGCTCACTGAGTGCAGTGTGTGGAGCGGTGAACGTCGCCCCCTGGGGGTGAGAGGGTGATTTACACACTGGGGGGGAGGGGGGCCGCAAGCGATGCTCTTATCATGACTCAACTTTGGGCCACTTTGGTTCTGCATTCGGATCAATCTGTATCTATTAAACTGCTTTAAAATAAATCCATTCATCCTGAGGAACCGTCTTGCCTGTGTGTGTGTGTGTGTGTGTGTGTGTGTGTGTGTGTGTGTGCGTGGAGAGAGAGAAAAAAAAGACGAGAGCTAACGCTAGAAGTAGCCCGCTAATGCTAAATAGTTTGCCTGCTCCCCCTCCCCCCCTGCGCTAAATGTCCGTCGTGTATTATCAGTAAATGATGAGAAAGGGCGGGAGCTAATGCTAGCCAGCTAATTCTAGCCCGCTAATGCTAAGTTACAGACGATTTGCTCCCCCCCCCTCCCTACGCTAAATCTCTCTCTCTTGTCTTATCAGGAAATTATAGGAGAAAAGAGAGGAAGAAAAGGGTGGGAGCTAACGATAGGACACTAATGCTAACAAACAAACGGTTTTGGTGTCTTATCAGTAAATGTTTTCACCTTATCTTGTTCTCTGGCTGGAGCGATATGGAGAGAAAAATGGAGGCCGGTCTCGCTGAGTGCTTAATCCATTTGTCTTCAGAGTTCTTCACAGCGTCGGGGTTCAGAGGGTCAATGGCGGACTCGGATTGGTCGATGATACCACAACAACATCATCAACAACAACATTAACAAGAGAAACAGAAGTTTTTTGGTCGCTTTTTTTAAGGTGATTAAAGTCAAGTGTTTTTTTCTTTTTTTACGGATAAATTCGCTTTTAAACTCATACACAGAAACAGATACAAATACACAGAAACAGATACCAATACACAGATACAAATACAAATACACCGATGAAATTACACAGAAACATATACAAACACATAGAAACAAATACACAGAAACAGATAATGACAGGTAATGAAAGTGAAGTTTCTATTCCCGCAATCAGATCTCAAGGACATCCTCATTATGCTATGATTGAAGTGTTTGTGTGTTGCGTGTCGGTGTTTGTGTATACCTGTGTGTGTGTGTGTGTGTGTGTGTGTGTGTGTGTGTGTGTGTGTGTATCTGCCCTGTGTGCAGTGTTGTATAGTAGCGAAGTAGAAATACTTCGTTACTGTACTTAAGTAGTTTTTTTTTATATTTGTACTTTACTTTACTACTTATATTTCTCTGTACTTTTACTTTTACTTCGCTACATTTTGCGAAGAAAACGGATACTTTTACTCCGCTACATTTCCCTTGAAACCTTCGTTACTCGTTACAAAATCAACTAATCTTTAGAAAAAAAAAAAAGAATCATGAGAGATATGAGAATAACGTCGGGGACTGTGGTAGAACACAGACTGCGAGCCTGTTTGGCGAATCAGCTGTCCCAGCGCACGTTCGCAAAGCCCCCTTGCTTAGTTACTGTTGCTACGTCGATCAAAACTCCTACGACTGTCAACACACAAATGCATGGCTAGGACGAGGGCAAGGGCTATCAAAATTCTACTATTTGTATCAGGCTGGTTTGTACACACAGTATTACAACACTATCTTATACACTTCAATACGCTGTGTATGTGCCATTTTTGCTACAAAGCTAATTTAAATACCCTTTTTGGGCAGGGACTTAAGTTTTCCGAAAATCCGCGATCCTGGATGACACCAAAATCAATATTAAGTAACGTGTACCAGCGCTTGCTGGATAATAGGTCGGGCTACGATATCTGTCAGTGTCAGTGATTTTTCTCTGTCTCTCTCTCTCTCTCCCCCCAGGGCTCCAGAGTGCGCCTAATTTGGGCACACATGCGCCTAGAATTCGGGGTAGTGCGACCAAATATTTTATTTGGGCGCACCGGTGCGACTGAAAATGTATCTGGTATAATTATTATTTTTAATTTTTTTTACAGAGCAGTCTATTCATAATATTGTAATAACCACAGAAGAGGCAGTGAATGAAGTATTGATTAGACAGCGATTTATTAGATACCTAATAAACCGTTGGAACACGCAAGACCGGTAACAATAGCAACGCCGGTAAACAAACCCGCAAAGCCCAATCCAGGGGCCTGTACTACGAAGCTCAATTAGAGGGTTAGCGAGGTATGTTGAGCTAAAAGCATGGGTTAGCTGTACCATGAAAGTCGATCTCTTTAAGCGTCGCTGTATCACCATTGGTGACTTACGCTCGCAACCAAACCTGGTCGGGAGCAGCTTTCCAGCGAGTCTACCCGGAGATCGGCTACTTATATCGGCGTGCGCAGCTTCCTAGCCCCTCCTCCGATAATGGCGTCACCATTTGTGGGTGTTCCCATGGACCCCGGCGCACTTATCGTACAGGCGTCTCTCCGGAGACAGAGGGTTTTTCGGGACAGAACCGATCCCTTGGCATTGTCTGACGATATTCTTTATGAGAGATACAGATTCGGTATTTATTTAAGGCATTTATTTAATGGTCAAAATATTATTAATCAATGGCGTAAATATCGACGGTGCAACCGGTGCAGCTGCCCGGTTGCCCCCCCCCCCCCCCCCCCGTCAACAACTCAGCGCAAGGCAGGCACGGCCCAACGCCCCCCCCCCCCCCCTCAACAACTCAAAACTTGGGTGCACCATAAATACGTGCTGGTGCACCCAAATTAAAAATGTAGGCGCACCAGTGCACCCAAGGAAAAGGTTAGTCTGGAGCCCTGCCCCCTCTATCTCTCTCTCTCTCTCTCCCTCTCTGTCTCTCTCCCTCGATCTCTCCCTCCCTCTTTCTCCCTCCGAGACTGACACTGACACTCATACGCACACACACACACACACACTGGGCGATGCCTGGCGAACGTACAAGAGACACACTCTATCCTTCAAATCTCATCTGTCCTGACAGGCTTTTAGCCGTCGCAGCGTTAGCCCCGACGCTAAACTCTGCCAACGCCAAGGAGCACGGACGCCATCTCATCGGCCTGAGAATTAGAGCAGACTATCGTCTTTAATCACAGTGGCCAGCGCACCGCCAGCAGAACCCAGTGATTTTGGAGTAACTCCGCGACAGCATCCAGATCATGGCAAAATGGACTGCAATATGCAGTGGAAGGATGTTTTCAAAAAAGATCAACAACGAAGTGGAAACAACAATAATCGAAGCAAAATCATACAGGTCTCAATCAAAAAATTAGAAACTTCACAACCTCAAAATAAATACCACCAGCACAACATTTTAAACTAGTAAGGTTCTTTCACCGCTAGGTAATATTTGTATATAATATTTCAAGCTAGCTAATAACCTATAAAGATTATTTATTCTTATTCCATCTCTGGCGAGGTATCTATCTAGCCAGTTAGTGCTAAGGCATGATTGGACGAGGGCAGTTATAGGGAGGAGTTTCGATGACGGTTACTTGTACTTTTACTTTCAGTACTTAAGTACATTTAATATCAGAAAAGTACTTTTGATACTTAAGTACAGTAAAGATCAGATACTTTAATACTTTTACTTAAGTACTATTCTAAAAGGTGACTTTTACTTTTACTTAAGTAATTTTCCGGAAAGGTATCTGTACTTTTACTTAAGTATGGCTTTTGAGTACTTTATACACCACTGCCTGTGTGTTAATATCTGCACTGTGTGTGTGTGTGTGTGTGTGTGTGTGTGTGTGTGTGTGTGTGTGTGTGTGTGTGTGTGTGTGTGTGTGTGTGTGTGTGTGTGTGTGTGTGTGTGTGTGTACAAGCGTGCGTGCGTGCATGTGTGTATGCAGATGTGTGAGCATGCGTTTTGTGCGTGCGTGTGTGCTTGCATATGTGTGTGTGTTTGTGCAACCCGGTATCACGCGATTTCGTGCTCATGCGCACGAAGGTTAATCTATTGAAGCTTGTTCCAGAGCACGATAGTCCGACTTTTCTCGTGCTACACAGAACGAAATGTAAACCAATGCATTCTAAATGGGAGTGTTCTCAGACAATTAACGTGCTCCACAAAACGGTACGAGAGAGAGAGAAAGAGAGAGAGGGAGGGACAGAGAGAGAGAGCGAGAGAGAGGCTTCAGAAAGGGTGTTCTCAGATAGTACAGTGCACCCTAGTTATGTTTATGCCAAAACCACAAATGCATATATATATATATATATATATATATATATTGCCTAATTATATATATTGCCTATATATATATATAGGCTACATATATAATTAGGCTATAATTATATATGTATAATATATATATATATATATATATGTATATATATAATACATCTATAGCCAAATTGTCGAAGATTCGCGTGCTGGTTTGTGTCACGCAAGTACAGGGCTCTCGTCATGTCTCATGCATTCGGCGTGAGACACACGCAATTCAACCCATGCACGCGCTCGAACCTGGTCTCACGAAAATACGTGAAACTGTCACGTTATTTAATCTATTGAAACGTGATCAGGGACGCCTATTTTCTAAATTTTGTATTTCAATTGGAAGTAGGCTATTTGTCGTGTCACTAAGCACGACTTCCAAACTAAGGTTCTGTCCGGGAGCGTTCTCCCTAATGTCCCTTATGGAGCTCCGTACAGATCATTCATTGTTGAAAATTGAATGATCTGATAACTAACAAATGACAGCTTTTGGCCACCCGTTTCTACTTAAAATTGTCTGTGATAACTAACAATATGACAGCTTTTGGCCACCCGTTTCTACTTTCACCTTTGATACTGAGAAATTGTGACAATAAACGGATATATTAAATGCAGGTGCGCTGCTCTGTAGGCAAACCGCGAAGGAAAAAAGGGTAGCTGCTTCATCTGTTCTTTTTAGAATTGTATGTCTTGATGTTTATTTTATCTAGCCATCTATTCTCTTGTTTTTGGCTATGTGAATGAACGTCCGCGCCCGAGCCCGAGCCCGACGCGGGCCAGGTTGGGCCGATATTTCCCACCACTACTCGGGCCAGACCCTTGATCGAGCGTTTTTATTTTTATTTTATCATTGGTTTATTGGCCTAATCTGAGGAGAAATTTATGCCATAAACAGAAATATTATAGGCCTTTATTACACGGGATCTTCTCAATGCCGTGGAACGCTCCGTTCACTTGCATGGGTAGTAGTCCGGTGACTTGTCTACCCCAGCCTCTTCCGTTGCTAAGTGTTGGAGCCATTTAGAGGTCTTTTGTGTTGAATATATTTAAGTAAATATATTTTGAGTCTAAGGCTAAAAGTATTAGTTATGAATTATAAAGTGTATGAAATATTATCAAATCTTCATTCATATGTATATTAATGCACTTTGTGATGACGTGGTGATTAGTCCGTTGTGTCACCTGGGGAAGTAGGTGTGTCACGCTCTACCTGGAGCCTATTGGAGGCCCTCATATAGGGCAGGCTAATTACTGTAGTTCGGGTTTGGAAGGCAGAGAGCCAACAGTTTTCTGACCGCATTAGCGCATTTCGCATTAGTTCGCATTATTATCGCATTATTTCGCATTATTGGACGCATTTTTGACGGTTTATTTTACACTAAAAAGCCCTTTTTGTCCAATACGAAAGAACCCTGTTTTGGCCGCAAACAGATACATTGTTTGGAGTTTTTATGTTTAGTTATTTTCCTGGAAAGTCAACCAGAGTTATTGCTTAATAAATCAACACCAAGTTAAACAATCTCTGTGCGTGCTTCTCAAGAAATGTGTGTCGGACTACCTCTGCCTCAGGAACACATAGGGCGAACAAAGGGTTCGCCACTTCACTAAGCGACGTCACCATCTTTGCGGACAAATTATTTCGCTGCTGATCAACACTACGAATGGCCAAAAGACTTGTATCCCCCCCCCCCCCTTAAATAAATACTAAAAAATACTAAAGAATTATTATTATTATTATTATTATTATTATTCTCATTCAACTTGAACATGTGTTTTTACAGTAGAGTGGTGGAGGGATGACGTATGTTGGCCAACCCGGAAGTGAGCGTCGCCCTGGATTCCATCGACAAAAAGCCAACGGGTTTTGCCATTGGATTTTGGATTATGGCAGAAACATTTGCATCTTTGAAGCACCCCCTCAAAAACTGAAAATAAATAAATAAATAAAAATATCCGTGCTCCAAAGAACGAAATGGAAACCAATGCATTCTGAATGGGAGTGTTTCTCTGATTTTTCCATGCTACACAGAACGAAATGTAAACCCATGCAAATAAAGACTTCATGTTCATAATAAATTAAATATAATTAATCACCTGAGTGTGTAGGGTGGTATTCTATTTTTTTCAACGGGGCTGCATCCAGTCACTTGACCGTCATGGTTGCTATGGTGGTTGCTATCGACCGCCTTACATGGTTCTAAAAACCACGCGGCAAAGGAGCTGCCGTCAATTGTGTTGTTTTTGTCGTAAACTAGGGTCAGATGGTTAGAAAATAGACAGATATTCCAAGGTATCCTTAAAAGGCAGCTTGAATGTTTTTATTTCCTGCAGTTTAGACTTCTTCTATAACCTATTTTTGAAAGCAAAACACCAAGCTCATTGATTTAACGAGGCAGGGTTATTTGAAACAATTTATTAAATAAATATTTATGAGGTCATTCCTTCTCCTGAGTTTGCTTCCTATTTATGTCTAGTGTACAACCCTACTGTCCACAAGCATCACCCCCCCCCTCCCCACATGGATTTGGAGAATTGTTGCCACGTCCCAGTGGTGGAGCTATCATATATCTGAAAGAGGGCATTCAATTATACTACAATGATCAATTAGGAGGCCGAAGCCCTAAAGGAAGTGATGCAATAGGTGACTGGGTCGACAACATTTAAGTAAGCTGTACCTTGGGGTCTCTTATATATCAAAGGGGGACGCATATACGCTTCAACCAGTGGCTCCAGCCATACAGGAAATGACTCAGCAAGTGCTCCATCTCGTTGCACCTCACCCAGCGGCTCGCTTGCAAGATTTTGGCCTGAAGTTCTTCCCAGACCTACACCGTAGCCAACCTGCATATCTGAGAATCAGGCCTCTCTTTAATAATGACAAAAAGTTATGAGAGAAATACATGTAACCGGTACCTGGTGTCTTTTACTGAACACTGTTACTAGTTTACAATCAATAATCAATATATGGGCTAGACTACCAGAAGATTCTAAGGTTTGTTAAGGAGAGATATGGTAACTGTCTGCACCAGAAATGACACACTGAAACAAGAGATATATATTTCAAAGCTGTTTTTTTTCTCTCTTACCTTTTGGTTTTATTTATTTAAGTAGGAAAAATGATAAACGGAAACAATTATACCTAAATTGATTTAAAAATAAAATGTGGAAAAAAATTAAAATGATCACAAATACCTTTCTTATTTACACTCTTATTTTAGGTCACCAAAAGATTCAACCCTTTCAAATAAAACTTAACCAGGTTTCAAAATACCTCCGAATACTTAAAACATCCCTAAATAACACATTTCAATTACACTAATAAAACACAGTAAAAATATTAGATCAGCCTATTTACAATATCTAAATAATTCAGTCTCTTGTCCCTACACTGCTGCAGAAACGATTAGAATTTGCCTTATTGTTCGTGGTCCAATAGGATCGCTCTGATGGGGTAGCTCGCCAGTCTGCACACCGCTGCGGGACCATAGGTAGGGCGAGCAGGATACAGACGTTCCAGGGTTCAATATCTTTTTCCGATCCACACAAAAAACCCGGCCTTGACAACAAAGCCAAAAGACTCATTAGTAGTCTGTCTATCTTATACATTTCAGTTAATTTTCTATAAATATCATATTCTAGGTAACTTAACACAGTGTAAAACATAAATGATTGACACTTAACTCTAAATAAACACCTTCAAAAAAAACATTTACATTTCTGTAGTTAATATACTCAGCAAGCTATAGATCACTGGAAGAATTTAACATTTCAAAACTAGCACCATTAACTCACAGCTTTACATATTCCTTTTCACCATAAAGCAATTAACACAGCTAGCAACATCACTAAACCATCAACAGACCGCAACATCAACAGTGAAGAAAATGCACAACCCAACGTCAAAACTACAATCTGCCCGCAGCCCCAGCAACGGGCCTCTAATCCCCTCCCCCACATGTGCAGCGACACCACGCGCCTACTAGGCAGTTAGCAAGCAGCATTAGCTGCGGCCAGTTAGTGGCTTATAACGTTATTTTCTCACCCAAAAACACAATTCAAATCCAAATGTTTACCCGAGGAGACTCACCAAGGGTTTCGATTTACTGCACAGGCTTTTCGGGACTTTTAGTGGCGGGGGAATCTCTGTTCTTTAGGTTACTATTAATAAACGGTAATCTATCGTCGAATCTCATCTGTGGCTCGTCCCGAAAAGGACGAATCTGCGTAACTGCTATCTGCTGACGCTAAAAAGAGGCGGGTCTAATTTCTGATTGGCTAACTAAGCCAAACCAGTTGCCATGCGACTTTGTTGAGTTACAGGTGGTTTAACAAATCACACCATGCTATTTAGATTCAATAATTTAAATGCATTCATTTGCAATATTTTCCCAATATATATCTTTATCTCATTCTGTGGCACTATTTAGAATGACAATACACAAGCCATGTATTTCTTACTGGTTAGTAACAAACTTTTAAAAGGGGTTGTGATTTAAATCAAATTAAATGAAACGGTGTCATGTAACCCTGGGTTACATACACATTAACTTTTGTTGTCTCATAAGCGGCGTGGTGCCGGCTCCTTTTGACCTTTTGACCACAGACTTCAAAAACGTGGCCACAGGCCAGCTGTGTCTACACAACTTAAGCCACAAATGTACACCTCCATCCCACAAAAAATGGGGACTAGAAACTAACCTCTGTCCCATCTACATTTACTGTACTGTTGGAGGTCACGCCCCTTTTCCGGCCTTTTCGAGATAGCCAGGGATACTTAAATCTTTACACACATTTCCCGGGGCCCTGAGAACGACATATCCGAGATTTGGAGTTCTAGCCCTTTGAGAATTTTTTTTTTCCCAAATGGACTGTCATTTGGACAAAGCCCCTCAGAAGTGTTGCCTGCAAGACCTAATGGTTCAGAATGTGGTGGAAAAACAGTTTTTGAGATAGTAAGGTCCTACCGCCCTGAAATTTGAATACCTTATTCTAGGGCCTAACTGGGACCCCCGCACTGAAACTTGGCCCGGTCGGACCCAGAGGGCAGGAAGGTGGGGCCTGGACTTTCATAATCTTCGCTTGGTGAATGTGAAGGATGTTTGGTCGGATGTTATGACGAAGAATCATAATGTGAATGGGAATATTCTATAAATGTCTTGATATCATCTTTCGTCTCAACACTTCTGCTGCAGCCGCTTAAAGTCTCACTCCGAGAACCTTAAAATATGAATCAATCCATTAGAACAGGGGTCGGCAACCTATGGCACGCGTGCCACGGTTGGCACGCCGCAGAATAAACACTGGCACGGCACCTCAGTGTTATTACGATACTCACTTTATCTGTCCCGTTTAAAAAAAAAAGAAAAAAAAAAGCCGCCTTTTGTCTGCCGGCACTAGGACCCGGAGGACACCACTGGATTTGATGTTGGAGTGTGGCCATTGGTCAGGTTGCAGCGGGAGAATTTCAGATCAAATTGTCTGAAATTCAAGCGCACTGTCCGCTGTCTTCGTGCTGACATAAATTAATGACAGAGCGTGATATTGTGAACAATGGCCACACCCGCTGCAGCTAAAACTAGGCCATTCCAGTGCTGCTGGACACAAGAGTTTGGTTTTGTATTTGTGAAGGACCGTGCTGTGTGCATTTTATGCTGTGAGAATGTTGTGTGCAGAACGTCAAGTGTTGAGCTTGACCCGACGTCACTGGCAGAGTAGTGAGCTTGGACAGAAGCATACGGCCGACATCTTTCTTTATTCTGTGTGGAAATAGTAACATAGTTACTCCATTAAATGCGTTTATGGAAACATTTTTAGCGAGAAATGTGCATTTTACTTTCATAATGTTCGCTCGGTGAATGTGAAGGATGTTTGGTTTGATAGTTATGACGAAGAGGGAACGCTCCGTTCACTTGCATGGACAGAGTCTCTGGTTGCTAAGCAACCTCAACGTCTTGGCGGACTATATATCTGCTGATCAACACTACAAATGCTGGAAACACACCAGACACACCATGTGAATTTATTTAACCCGATTATTGTTATTTATATCCGAGATTATTTAATCTAACCCGATCTAAACTCTATCACCCAAACACGGCGGCGTTTGGGTTTCCTACCTCGGACTCCAGCGTACCTTTGCGTCATTTTGAGACGAAGCAAGAGAAGACCTTCAAAGACCAAGCAGACTAATTAGAGTCAATCAAACGTGCTGTGTCCAGATGTGAAAAACAAGCTTGCTCCTTGAAGGATTTTACCACTGCTAAAGCTCACGGGACAGAAGCAAGTTATCGCATTGCGCATTGCATTGCAAAGCATGGGAAGCCGTTTACAGATGGCGAATTTATTAAGGAGGTTAACAACGGAGCACTCTGAGGCATGTTTGCAACTCAAAGTAGGCCTAACTAACTACAAGCCACAGATCACAGAGCTCAGTCAAGCAAAGCAGGGCCAGGGATCACACTGACTGTCTGGTAGGCATCTGATAATTTGATGTTGCTTCAGCTTACACTAGTTTTAGTTCAAATGTGTAGCTGTTTTTCAGTCTTTGAAATGTTGATGTGGCTATTTTGTTAAGAATACAGATACTGTTATTGTTGAGAATCAAATTCCAGGTATATTGGGAAGAAAAATGTATTTTGTGTCATAATTTATCTTTGCGTTATTGTTGATAAAAGCCAGGGATCACACTGACTGTCTGGTAGGCATCTGATAATTTGATGTTGCCTCAGCCTACACTAGTTTTAGTTTAAATGTGTAGCTGTTTTTCAGTCTTTGAAATATTGATGTGGCTATTTTGTTAAGAATACAGATACTGTTATTGTTGAGAATAAAATTCCAGGTATATTGGAAAAAATAAAAAAATTGTGACATAATTTAACTTTGCGTTATTGTTGATAATGGCACACTAGATGAGAAGAAAATTTCAAACTGGCACTCCATGTCACAAAGGTTGCCGACCCCTGCATTAGAAGTATGAAAATATCTTCCCGGTGGCGTAACGGGGCAAACAAGGTGTGCTTTGACATCTACGTTTCGAGGCGATTGCAACAGTGCCAGACATGATCATATTTGAATATGTTTCGGGGTAGTAATTAGCTGTCGATTTTGGAGGCCTTTATCAATAATGACCAGCTATAGATTTGCTTCCCGATGGAGATTTCTGACAAATTACATGTTATTTAGCATCTACACGTTAAGCTGAGTCCAATGAGATCAAGCTCGCCCTCTTGCTACACCGAGATCATGTCCTAGACCATAGGTGTACCATGTAAAATACATGTTACCATTTGCTAGAGTGTCATGCTTGGTGTTATTGGACTCAGCTCAACGTGTAGATGCTAAATAACATGTCATTTGTCACAAATTTCTATCGCAAATCAATAGCTGCTCATTATTGATTAAGGCCTCCAATTTCGACAGCTAATTACTACCATTAAACATGTTCGAATATGCTCATGTGTGGCACCGTTGCAATCGCCTGGAAGCGTAGATGTTGAAGGACACCTTGTTCGCCCTCTTACGCCAACGAGAAGATATTTACATACTTCTGATTGACTAATGAATTGATTCAGCTATTCCCCCAGAAGTCTGGGGTCAAAAGGAGCCGGCACCACGCCGCTTATGAGATAACAAAAGTTAATGAGTATTTCTCTCATAACTTTTTGTCATTATTAAAGAGAGGCCTGATTCTCAGATATGCATGTTGGATGGCTAGGGTGTAGGTCTGGGAAGAACTTCAGGCCAAAATCTTGCAAGCGAGCCGCTGGGTGCAGGTGCAACGAGATGGAGCACTTGATGAGTCATTTCCTGTAGGGCTGGAGCCACAGGTTGAAGCGTATGCGTCCTTTGAGACCCCCTTTGATAAAAGGGGGTCTCAAATGTTGACCCTCAGTCACCTATTGCGTCACTTCCTTTAGGGCTTCGGCCTCCTAATTGATCATTATAGTATAATTGAATGCCCTCTTTCATATATATGATACCTCAGCCACTGGGACGTGGCAACAATTCTCCAAATCCATATGGGGAGGGGGGGGGGATGCTTGTGGACAGTAGGGGTGTATACTCAACATAAATAGGAAGCAAACTCAGGAGAAGTAATGACATCTCACAAATATTTATTTAATAAATTGTTTCAAATGACCCTGCCTCGTTAAATCAAAGAGCTTGGTGTTTTGCTTTCCAAAATAGGTTATAGGAGAAGTCTAAACTGCAGAAAATAAAAACATCCAAGCTGCCTTTTAAGGATACCTTGGAATATCTGCCTATTTTCTAACCATCGGACCCTAGTTTACGACAAAAACAACACAATTGACGGCAGCTCCTTTGCCGCGTGGTTTTTAGAGCCATGTAAGGATTAAAGGGGGCGGTCGATAGCAACCACCATAGCAACCATAATGGTCAAGTGACTGGATGTAGCCCCGTTGAAAAAAATAGAATAACACCCTACACACTCAGGATATTAATGATATTCAAATTATTATGACCATGAAGTCTTTATTTGCATGGGTTTAAGATTAGGCCACGATCAGGCCTCAGATTAGGCCAATAAACCAATGGTAAAATAAAAACGCTCGATCAAAGGCCCGGCCCGAGTAGTGGTGGGAAATATCGGCCCGACCCGGCCCGCGTCGGCCTCGGGCTCGGGCAGAGAATCTAAACACTGACTGGAACTACTTAGCAGGGGTCTGTAGGGCTATATCAGGAGTTAATGCACGCACTGCAGCCAATCAGAATACGAGTATTCCCCCAGACTGTGGTCTAAACAATATTATTCACGAGTTATAATCAACCCCTACACATCAATATTAATGATAACCCTGTGGAAATTGCAATAAGTGAGAGATACAATTTCGCAAGTTGAGCACACAGTTGTGTGAGTCGTTTATTTAGTAAGAGAGAAACAGGAAATCAAAACGTGCTGAAAGTAAACAAATCCCGCATGGGCTCTGACGTCATGAGACGCTCGTAATCCTTAAAGGGACAGCGATCCCTGAACCACCAAGACAGTAAACGACATGCCTAACACAATTGAAAGAACAACACATAACAAAATACTGTAGGCTAATTATGTTACACTCACTACAACCCATTAAATACGGTATGATTTCTAGATGTCATGGCAATGTCCGCTCGCGACACTGGACTTGCGATCGAGGCATCGACGCGGACGTTCATTCACATCCAAAAACAAGAGAATAGATGGCTAGATAAAATAAACATCAAGACATACAATTCTAAAAAAAACTGATGAAGCAGCTACCCTTTTTTCCTTCGCGGTTTGCCTACAGAGCAGCGCACCTGCATTTAATATATCCGTGTATTGTCACAATTTCTCAGTATCAAAGGTGAAAGTAGAAACGGGTGGCCAAAAGCTGTCATATTGTTAGTTATCACAGACAATTTTAAGTAGAAACGGGTGGCCAAAAGCTGTCATTTGTTAGTTATCACAGACAATTTTCAACAATGAATGATCTGTACGGAGCTCCATAAGGGACATTAGGGAGAACGCTCCCGGACAGAACCTTAGTTTGGAAGTCATGCTTAGTGACACGACAAATAGCCTACTTCCAATTGAAATACAAAATTTAGAAAATAGGCCTACGAGTCCCTGATCACGTTTCAATAGATTAAATAACGTGACAGTGTCACCTATTTTCGTGAGAACAGGTTCGAGCGTGTGCATGGGTTGAATTGTGTGTGTCTCACGCCGAATGCATGAGTCATGAGAGCCCTGTACTTACGTGACACAAACCAGCACCGCAAACGTTCTCTCCCGCTTGAGAACGTCTTTCTTTATAGGTTCATGGGTCTGATTCGCCGATTTCCCATGCTGATATCCCCGGAGATTCTCGGGCATCTTCGACAATTTGGCTATCGATTGTCTCATTACACGCTAAATAAAATAATTATAATTATAGCCTAATTATATATATAGCCTATACATATATATAGGCAATATATATAATTAGGCAATATATATATATACATATAGCATTTGTGGTTTTGGCATAAACATAACTAGGGTGCACTGTACTATCTGCGCACACCCTTTCTGAAGCCTCTCTCTCTCTCTCTCTCTCTCTCTCTCTCTCTCTCTCTCTCTCTCTCTCTCTCTCTCTCTCTCTCTCTCTCTCTCTCTCTCTTTCTCTCTCTCTCATAACGTTTTGTGGAGCACGTTAATTGTCTTAGAACACTCCCATTCAGAATGCATTGGTTTACATTTCGTTCTGAGTAGCACGCAAAAAGTCTGACTATCGTGCTCTGGAACACGCTTCAATAGATTAACGTTTGTGCGCAGGAGCACGCAATCGCGTGATGCCGGGTTGCATAGTATGGATATTGGAACATGGCAGGATTGAGCTGGGCTAGAACGAGAACTGCCTTTACGCCAGGGGCAGGGGGCGGGGTTATCCCAAGCCCCCGGGAACAGTGCATACTTACGCAACCATTTCGGAATTTCGACAGTTACCGAACCGCCTCGCTCTCCCTGCTCGAAGCAAACTCTCTTTTCTTGGGCGTTACATTTACTTTTACATTCAGGGCTTTTAGCAGATGCTTCGATACTGAGCAACTTACAATAAGTACATTTGTCAGAAGAAAGAGGAACGACAATATATATTGTCGTTGATCACGTTATATTGTCGTTGATCAGGCCTACGGGTCCCTGATCACGTTTCAATAGATTAAATAACGTGACAGTGTCACCTATTTTCGTGAGACCAGGTTCGAGCGTGTGCATGGGTTGAATTGTGTGTGTCTCACGCCGAATGCATGAGACATGAGAGCCCTGTACTTACGTGACACAAACCAGCACCGCAAACGTTCTCTCCCGCTTGAGATGACGTCTTTCTTTATAGGTTCATGGGTCTGATTCGCCGATTTCCCATGCTGATATCCCCGGAGATTTCCGGGCATCTTCGACAATTTGGCTATAGATTGTCTCATTACACGCTAAATAAAATAATTATAATTATAGCCTGATTATATATATAGCCTATACATATATATAGGCAATATATATAATTAGGCAATATATATATATACATATAGCATTTGTGGTTTTGGCATAAACATAACTAGGGTGCACTGTACTATCTGCGCACACCCTTTCTGAAGCCTCTCTCTCTCTCTCTCTCTCTCTCTCTCTCTCTCTCTCTCTCTCTCTCTCTCTCTCTCTCTCTCTCTCTCTCTCTCTCTCTCTCTTTCTCTCTCTCTCATAACGTTTTGTGGAGCACGTTAATTGTCTTAGAACACTCCCATTCAGAATGCATTGGTTTACATTTCGTTCTGAGTAGCACGCAAAAAGTCTGACTATCGTGCTCTGGAACACGCTTCAATAGATTAACGTTTGTGCGCAGGAGCACGCAATCGCGTGATGCCAGGTTGCATAGTATGGATATTGGAACATGGCAGGATTGAGCTGGGCTAGAACGAGAACTGCCTTTACGCCAGGGGCAGGGGGCGGGGTTATCCCAAGCCCCCGGGAACAGTGCATACTTACGCAACCATTTCGGAATTTCGACAGTTACCGAACCGCCTCGCTCTCCCTGCTCGAAGCAAACTCTCTTTTCTTGGGCGTTACATTTACGTTTACATTCAGGGCTTTTAGCAGATGCTTCGATACTGAGCGACTTACAATAAGTACATTTGTCAGAAGAAAGAGGAACGACAATATATATCGCTGTCGGTACAGTAAGGATGTTGATAGAATCAAGTGCCAAGCACTAAAATTTGGTAGGTCTCTCTCTCTCTCTCTCTCTCTCTCTCTCTCTCTCTCTCTCTCTCTCTCTCTCTCTCTCTCTCTCTCTCTCTCTCTCTCTCTCTCTCTCTCTCTCTCTCTCTCTGTGTGTGTGTACGGCAAGGATGTTCATAGAAACAAGGGCCAAACACTAACCATCGCTAGGTTAACCCATCATTCATTGGACACCCATTCACCCGTTCATCCTTTGACACTATAAGGGGAATTAATGTTGAGTGTTAGCGCGTACCTAGGCATTCATCACGATTGACACTGTAACGCCATTTTGGGAGATTATGCTCTCAAGACTTCGGAGGTTTGTGTCTCGCTGGATCGGACGTGACGCCATTGTTGTATTTTCCAAGCGAATCACAAACCTCGGAAGTCCGTGTAGCGTTCGCGGCGGCGTCCAATCACAGAGGCGTAATCGCAGGGGCGAACACACACACACACTGTTAACGAGGGCACTGGCCTGCCTGTGTAGCTGTAATTAACCTAACGAGCTGCACCTGTGTTCTTCCCGCCACTACACCCCCCTGTAATGAGGGGGCGGAGCTACACCGGCCCTGCTCATTACGGAGCTAACTGCGCTAGTATTCATTAGCTTCGTATTCGTTGAGCTGCTCTGTGTTTGTCTTTACTCAAGATTAGTTTTAATTATTACAGAACGTTTTTGTTTGGTAGAATTGTCCTCAGGGACGTTTTTGAATTCTGAATGTGATGCACAGGATGATAGACACACTAGGTATCACACACACACAGGGTAGGGTCACACACACACATACACACAGGGCAGGTACACACACACAGAGGGCAGATACACACACACACACAAACACAGGGAAGGCACACAAGGACCTACACATACACACACACGGTTTTGAAAGACTGCAGCCTTGACGTTGATGCATAGCTCGATATTTATTCATTAACCTTTGCAGCTATTTTCTTAGACATACTTGTTGTACGATTCTGGTGAACCAACGATTTCATCAGTGTCTGGCCTTTTCTGGGGACATTGGTTACCTTGTGATGTGTACAAACAGCTTAGAGCCGCATATCTGGACGGGTGAATCGACTTATTCCCCTGGAAAAGCCTCAACATTTACAATCTCAAACCGTTTTTAACATCAAAAGTCTGTCTTACTTTCATAGCAGAATGTTACAAAGTAAGATGGACACATGTACACATAAACACATGAGACTGCGCTTTGATTGTCTTGGGTAAAAGTGACCAAACTTTAATGTGTTTTATATTAAATTAAGATTTAGACCCTGTGAGGGACCGGTGTGGTCACCCCACGTATCTGGGATACGGCCAACCAGATTCTGAGAGTGTGGGCAAAAATGAGGGTAATTGTCTCAGGACAGAGAAAAGTTTTATTTTCTCCAAAACATTCACAAAAAAATAAAGCAATGTTCCAAAAGAAAAGAAAATGACTGCATCAGTCAGCAAGCATAACCTAAGATAGCATAACATAGCCTAACCAAAACATACGTCTCTCATACTGGCCTCCCATCAAGCCAGCACCACCTTCAGCCCCAAACACCAAATGAGGCAGCCCTTAAATAGGGAAATGAATTGGACCAATCAAGGCCGTATGGGCCAGACCACTAGTTGGGGGAACATTCTGTAGCTAAAGCTACCAATCCTACATAACTGAACAGAAAGTACATTGTGTGAATACAAAATAAACATGACACTAAATAAACAATCACCAAATACATATATACCCACACCTCGTGCACAATCTATAGATATTTACAAAACAGCTGTTTTTATCAACACCCCCTGGGCTATTCCCTGATGCCATGATCCTGAGCTTCCCTTACCACACTGCCCCCTACCGTGGCGGAAGTCCAATTTTACACCATCCCAATTATAATATATATATATACTGTGGCAACCCCACGCCATTGGCCAGGGGCCAGCCGCTGCAGCACCCGCCCCGTGGACGGGTGGTGGAAGGAAGATACCTCCCCCTCCACCCAGCTGCACTAGAGGGAGCAACCGGGCCCAGGCAATCAAGAACATTGGGGGCACCTGGGGGACTGGGATGAGAGAGGAGCTTTAAGGGCTGGGGACGGGGCAGACGAGAGAGAGGGCGGACCAGGAAGAGACGTGTTGTTGAACCGACGTTACTTAACCGAACGTTTTCCCCACCAGGAGTAAGCCGGAGGCGTCGGGTGCTGTTTCCCCGCCGACCCAGAGGAAGGGCTGGACCAGGAGGTCCCGCACCCTTATTCCCGATTACGGAAGAACCTTAGTTTATGTATGATTTCCCTTTTAGTGACTGGACTTACAATACAACCCGTTGCACCGCAACCCTGCTTCATTTATTAATTCCCGAATCCCCGCCGCCGACGAAGGGGGTTGCCCCAGTGGTGGAGAATGCAGGTAACGCGATCCCTGGACTTAAACACAACCCAGACCACGATGGAGCACGCCGACCAACCCGCCGAACAATGGCCAGCGGACCATTGGGGCCACATCCTAGCGCCATTCCTGACCGGGGAAGCTCAGCGTGCCTACCGGGATCTCAACCCCCACCAGGCGGGGCATTACCCGACGCTCAAGCGGGCCATCCTCGTCCATTATGGACACAACCTCCCCGCCCAGGCGCAGCGCTACCACGACTGGAGCTACGAACCGCTCGGCTCAGTGAGAAGCCAGATTTCCCAACTCCTCCGGCTGGCCGAGCGGTGGCTCGTAGAAGGCGACGGCCCCCCTCTGCTGGATCGGCTCGTCATAGACCGCTGCATCCGATCTCTTCCCCCCGGCACCAAACGCTGGGCCTCCGGGAACCAGCCCCGAACGGTGAACGATCTTGTGGAACTCCTCGAGAACCATCAAGTAACCCAGCGGCTTTGCGGAGGAACAGCCCCGCCTCCCGGAGGAGGGGAGCCGCGGACCGAGCGACGCGGACGGATGACAGAGACCCCGCGCTCCCAGACACCGGTCGTCCGAGGCCCCGCCCCCCCGACTCCGAGAGAGGAGTGGAGGTGCTACACCTGCGGCCAGAAGGGCCACCTGGCACGCCATTGTCCCGGCGCAGGGGACGTGTCAATGCCCACGGCCAGTCCGTCCGACCAGAGGGGAGGAGCCTGCCTCCGCACCACCTGCTGGTCACACGAGCCTGCCGGTACGGGTGGGGCAGCGCGACACCCATTCCCTCCTGGACTCAGGGAGCGTGGTCACCTTGATCCGGCCCGGGCAGCCCTGGAACGCCCGGGCAGGTCATTGAGGTTGGCTGCATCCACGGACAGACGGAAACATACCCCACCAACCACATCACGGTACAAACCCCGAAGGGGACCTTCACGGTCCAGGCCGGGGTAGTGCCCAACCTACCCATCCCCCTTTTAATTGGACGCGACTGTCCCATCTTTGGACGACTGTTGGGGGCGGAGCTTCGCCCACCAAGACCCCGACATCCAAGGACTAGACCGCGCCAGCTACGAAGCCGACCCGTCTATATGGCAGGCCAACCCCCGCCATCCCCGACTGACTCCGACGAGCCTCCGCAGAGACCCGCGAGAGAGGTAGGACGCCGGCCTCACGCCTCGTCCACGGAATCCCTTCCCCCGAGGACACCGGGCACGATGACCGCCTCCGAGCCGATACCCCCACCAGAGGAGAGTGAGAGCCCACCCCTCATCGACTTCTCCGACCTCCCCCTGGCCGTTGAGGGGCGAGCGGACAGGGGCGGACGGTTCGCCACCGCCCAGCTGGAGGATGACTCCTTAAAACACGCCTGGGGACACGTGCAAACCCACGAGGGACTATCACGGGACTCGTGAGTTGCCGGCAGTACCCACATTACAGCACACGGGGAGGGTTAACTGTATAGGGTAATTCAGAGGGGGGGAGAGGAGGTGGAACAGCTGATCTTTCTACGGTCCTATGTTAGCAAGGTGTTGTACATGGCCCACTCACACCTCCTAGGGGCTCATCTGGGGATGGATAAGACCAGGGACCGGGTGTTGGATAGATTTTATTGGCCAGGGGTAAAGAAAGACATAGAGGACTACTGCCGAGCCTGCCCCGAGTGCCAACGTCCCTAGACCGTCCGTACGGAATCCCCTCATACCCATGCCCCTGATCGAGGTCCCCTTCGACAGACTAGCATTAGACATCGTAGGCCCCCTCCCCAGAACTAGCCGAGGTCACCGCTACATACTGGTCATGGTAGACTACGTGACCCGCTACCCAGAGGCCGTACCTCTCCGCGCCGCCACAGCCAAGGCAGTGCCAAGAGAGCTAATGACGTTATTTAGCAGGGTGGGAATAGTTAGGGAGATCTTGACAGATCAAGGCTCCTGCTTTATGTCCCGGGTGTTAAAGGAACTACTCAGTCTGTTACAGATCCGCCACCTCCGGACCTCCGTCTACCACCCCCAGACCGACGGACTGGTAGAAAGGTTTAATCAGACCTTAAAACGCATGCTGAAAAAGGTGATGGAGGTCGATGGAAAGAACTGGGACCAGCTACTCCCTCACGTCCTGTTCGCCATCAGGAAGGTACCCCAGGCCTCCACCGGCTTCTCCCCATTCGAGCTACTATGCGGGAGACGACCAAGAGGGCTCCTCGACATCGCCCGGGACGCCTGGGAGAGCCAACCCTCCCCCCACCGCACCATCATCGAGCACCTGGAGCGGGTGCGGGACAGGATGGCGCAGGTGTGGCCCGTGGTCCGGGAGCACCTTGGACGAGCCCAGCAAGCCCAAGCTCCGGTGTACAACCGGGGGGCCCAGCTGCGCACCTTCGACCCGGGCGACCAGGTCCTCGTCCTCATCCCGACCTCTGAGTGCAAGTTCCTGGCCAAGTGGCAGGGACCCTATGAGATCATCGACCGGGTGGGCGAGGTCAATTACCGGGTACGGCAACCGGGGAGGCGCAAGTCCACCCAGCTGTACCACATCAACCTGCTGAACGCTGGCCGCTCGACTGCCCCCTCCAGAGGTCCCAGTGGGGGAGCTGCTGAGCCCGAGCCAGACACAGGACATGTGGGACATGGTGCTCCATCATCTGGATGTCTTCTCAGAGCGACCCGGCAGGACCACAACCGTCAGCCACGACATCCAGACAGAACCGGGAGTCAGAGTCCGCCTCCGGCCCTACCGCATCCCGGAAGCACGGCACGCCGTCATCAGAACAGAGGTCGCCCGCATGCTGCAGATGGGGGTCATAGAGGAGTCCCATAGCGCGTGGTCCAGCCCGGTGGTTCTGGTACCCAAACCAGACGGGACCTACCGGTTCTGCAACGACTTTCGCAAACTGAACGAAGCGTCTGCCTTCGACGCCTACCCTATGCCACGGGTAGACGAGTTGATAGAGCAACTGGGCCCGGCCCGGTTCATATCCACCCTAGACCTCACGAAGGGATACTGGCAGGTCCCCCTCACCAAGCGGTCCCGGGAGAAGACGGCGTTCGCCACACCAGACGGGATATACCAATACAACATCCTCCCGTTCGGGGTGCATGGGGCACCCGCAACCTTTCAAAGGATGATGGACCGGATCCTACGGGCCCACAGAGAATACGCCGCCGCGTATATAGATTGGATTGGATTGGATTGGATTCACTTTATTGTCATTGTGCAGACACTGCAGAGTACAACGAAATGAGGTTTTGTGACCAACCGGAAGTGCAAAGGAGCAGTAAAGTGCAGTTTGTACATGAATTATCAGAGAATTATCGGAGCAGCATAGTTAAAATAAGTGCAGTAAATATAAATAAATATAAATATAGTAATATAAATATTCAAGTAGAGGGATAATTGTTCAGTCAACTAGCATGGATAGAAATATAAATATTAATAAAAATAGAGTACTATGGGTGTTGATACAGGGGATATGTAAATTCAAGTAGAGGGATAATTGTTCAGTCAACTAGCATGGATTAGTGCAATGAATGGCCGCGGGGGGGGGGGGGGGGGGGGGGTGTAGAGTTTAGGAGGGTGACAGCCGCAGGGAAAAAGCTTCCCCTAAACCTGCTAGTCCGGGTCCGGAGAGACCTGTAGCGCCTCCCAGAGGGGAGGAGGGTGAACAGTCTGTGGTTGGGGTGAGAACAGTCCTTGCAGATGCCACGCGCCTTTCGCAGGCATCGCTTGTGCTGGACAGCCTCGATGGATGGGAGTGAGGAACCGATGATGCGTTGCTCAGTTTTCACCACCCTCTGCAGGGCTTTCCGGTCAGAGACAGAGCAGTTGCCATACCATACTGTGACACAGTTGGTAAGGATGCTCTCAATGATGCTGCGGTAGAAGTTCACCAGGATCTGAGGAGACAGATGGGCCTTTTTTAATTTCCTCAAGAAGAAGAGACGCTGGTGAGCCTTCTTGATCAGCTTAGAGGTGTTGAGGGTCCAAGAGAGGTCCTCTGAGATGTGGACACCTAGGAACCTATAGCTGGTGACGCGCTCAACCTCTGTCCCGTTGATACGGATGGGGGTGTGTGTGCCACCTCTAGACTTCCTGAAGTCAACGATGAGCTCTTTCATCTTCTTAGTGTTGAGAGCCAGGTTGTTGTTGGCGCACCATGCAGTTAGGTGTTGGACCTCCTCCCTATAGGCCGTCTCATCGTTGTTGCTGATGAGACCAATCACCGTAGTGTCGTCTGCAAACTTGACAATCGTATTGGAACCATGTATAGTTGTGCAGTCGTAGGTGAAAAGGGAGTAGAGGAGGGGGCTCAGCACACAGCCCTGTGGAACGCCAGTGTTCAGGGTGAGGGTTGAGGAAGTGTGTTCATCCAACCTGACAGACTGTGGTCTGTTGGTTAGGAAGTCCTGTATCCAGGTGCAGAGGGAGGTGTTGATGCCCAGCTCAGTAAGCTTGGTGATCAGTTTGGAGGGGATGATGGTGTTGAACGCTGAGCTGAAGTCAATAAACAGCATTCTGACATAGGTGTTGCTGTTGTCAAGGTGGGAGAGGGCGGAGTGGAGTGCCGTGGAGATGGCATCCTCTGTGCTCCTGTTCTGGCGGTAGGCAAATTGGAAAGGGTCCAGTGTGGGTGGCAGGCAGGTTTTGAGGTGAGCCAGGACTAGCCTCTCGAAGCACTTTGAGATGACTGGGGTAAGTGCAACTGGGCGGAAGTCATTCAGGCTTGCTGCAGTGGAGTGTTTTGGCACCGGCACGATGGAGGAGGTTTTGAGGCAAACGGGGACAACTGCTTGGGCTAGTGACAGGTTGAAAATGTCAGTCCAGACCTCAGTCAGCTGCACAGCACAGGCCCTGAGAACCCGTCCGCGGATACCATCAGGCCCAGCAGCCTTCCGTGCATTAGTCCTGCTCAGTGCTGCACACACGTCAATGGGGGAGAGAGTGAGGGGCTGGTGGTCTGCAGGGAGCACAGCCTTGATGGCCACCTCCCTGTTTTCCCTATCAAAGCGTCCATAAAAGTGGTTAAGCGCATCAGGAAGGGTGGCGTCACTGGATGGGGGGGAGATGTTGGCCGGTTTGTAATCCGTAATGGCCTGGATGCCCTGCCACATGCGTCGGGTGTCAGAGTTGCTCTTAAAGTGCTCCTCGATCCTCAGCTTGTAGCAGTGCCTGGCTGCTTTGATGCCCCTCTTCAGGTTAGCCCTGGATGAGCTATAGGCCCGAGCATCACCTGAACTGAAGGCGATGTCGTGTGCCTTCAATAGGAGTCGGACCTCTCTGTTCATCCAAGGCTTCTGGTTAGGGAATATGGTAATCCGTTTGAGGGTGGTGACACTGTTGATTTCAGAGTTCATAAGTTTCAGAACAGAGGATGCGTATATATCAATATCCGTGTGGGAGTCGATGGTGGCCTGAGTGGCAAAATCCCTCCAGACAGTGCTACCAAACCGCTGCTGAAGTGCAGAGTCTGCTCCCTCTGGCCAAACCTTGACTGTCCTCACTGTGGGTTTCACCCGTCTGATGAGTGGGGAGTACTTAGGCAGTAGGAACAAAGAGAGGTGGTCAGATTGACCAAGGTGGGGGAGGGGGACGGCTTTGTAAGCATCAGCTATGTTTGTGTATGCATGGTCTAATGTCTTGTCTCCTCTAGTGGGGCAGGAGACATGTTGGCGGAATTTGGGGAGTACAGACTTTAGGTTGGAGTGGTTGAAGTCACCCGCAACAATAAAGGCTGCCTCGGGGGTCAGAGTCTGTTGTTTACTGATTGCATTGTGCAGTTCTTTCATTGCAAATGCAGCATTAGCGTCCGGGGGAATGTAGGCTGCAGTCACAATGGTGGATGTAAACTCTCTGGGCAGATAGAAAGGTCTACATTTCAGCATTAGATATTCTATGTTATCCGAGCAGTGACTTTCGATGGTGGTAGTGTCCGTGCACCAAGCTTTGTTGACATAAATACACAGACCCCCACCTCTAGTCTTACCGGACTCCTTCGTTCTGTCTGCACGGAGAGTGTAGCGTTCTGCTAGATCGATGGCGCTATCCGGAACGTTGCTGTTGAGCCAGGTTTCTGTGAAAATCATGATGTTGCTGTCCATAATCCATTTATTGGTGGTGATCCTCAGTCGCAGTTCATCCATTTTGTTAGCCAGAGATCGGACATTGGCGAGAAAGATGCTGGGAAGCGATGGTCTGTGAGGCGCTAGTTTTAGCCTGGCATTCAGACCTCCGCGCGACCCTCTCTGTTTACATCTGTGACGCCGCCGCTGTCCGTTGGTGCTACGGATCCGTTTGACAGTTGGCTCCGCTGTCCTGGCTATTTCCGAGATGAGACCGAATGCGTCCGTAAAGTTGACGGAATTGCAGGAACCGATGTCCAAAAGTTCCTGTCGGCTATACGATGTATACGCTAAACAGTTTTTAGCGAAAAGGCTTACAAAAAACAATTAAATTAACACTACTTTGCAAAATCCGGTGAGACACAGGGCATCGCGAACTATGCGCGCCGCCGCCATGGTAACGACCAGATGACATCGTAATACACAGCAGCACCTGGACCATCCATCTCCACCACCTCCGAGCCGTCCTGGGGGCGCTTCGAACCGCCGGCCTCACGGCCAACCCCAAGAAGTGTCGCCTGGGCCTGGAGGAGGCCTCCTACCTGGGCTATCAAGTCGGGAGGGGCTGTGTGAGACCCCAGGACGAAAAAAGTGCAAGCCATCCGGACCTGGCCCAGGCCAACCACCAAGAAACGGGTGAAGTCCTTCCTGGGACTAGTCGGGGAACTATCAGAGGTTCATCCCTGCGTTCGCAACACTGGCCAGCCCCCTCCACGAGCTAACCCGGAGGACTCTACCCGACCGAGTGAAGTGGACGGAGGAGGTTGAGGAAGCCTTCTCCCACCTACGGCAGGCTCTCTGCACCGAGCCCGTGCTCATCACCCCGGACTTCAGCCTCCCCTTCGTGGTACAAACGGACGCGTCTGAGGTGGGGCTGGGAGCCGTTCTATCTCAGGTCCGGTCAGGAGAGGAGCATCCGGTGACCTTCATCAGCCGGAAGCTCCTGGCCAGCGAAAGGGCATACTCAACCGTGGAAAAGGAGGCGCTGGCAATCAAGTGGACCCTAGAAAAGCTCCATTACTACCTCCTCGGTCTGAACTTTAGCCTGGTCACCGACCACGCCCCCCTAAAGTGGATGGCAACGGCCAAGGACACCAACGCCAGGGTTACGCGCTGGTTCCTGGCCCTGCAAGACTACCGCTTCCAGGTGGTCCATCGACCCGGAAGGGCTCACGGCAACGCAGACGCACTTTCCCGAAGGGACGCCTGCCTATGGCTAACAGGAGGAACCCCGGGCTTGCTGCTGAGGATGGGGGTGTGTGTGGCAACCCCACGCCATTGGCCAGGGGCCAGCCGCTGCAGCACCCGCCCCGTGGACGGGTGGTGGAAGGAAGATACCTCCCCCTCCACCCAGCTGCACTAGAGGGAGCATCAACCGGGCCCAGGCAATCAAGAACATTGGGGGCACCTGGGGAACTGGGACGAGAGAGGAGCTTTAAGGGCTGGGGACGGGGCAGACGAGAGAGAGGGCGGACCAGGAAGAGACATGTTGTTGAACCGACGTTACTTAACCAAACGTTTTCCCCACCAGGAGTAAGCCGGAGGCGTCGGGTGCTGTTTCCCCGCCGACCCCGAGGAAGGGCTGGACCAGGAGGTCCCGCACCCTTATTCCCAATTACGGAAGAACCTTAGTTTATGTATGATTTCCCTTTTTGTGACTGGACTTACAATAAAACCCGTTGCACCGCAACCCTGCTTCATTTATTAATTCCCGAATCCCCGCCGCCAACGAAGGGGGTTGCCACAATACACACAATATAATAATAATAATAATAATAATAATAATAATAATGATAATAACAACAATAATAATAATAATTTATCTTATGCAAGACTGTGAGAAGGGGGAGGATTTCACCTTCTCACGGACCCGTTTATGCGAGACTGTGAGAGGGGGAGGATTTCACCTTCTCACAGACCCGTTTACATTCACGTTTACATTCAGGTTAACAGACGCTTTTATCCAATAAGTCCATTTGTCAGAGGAAAGAGAAACAACAATATATCTCTGTCGGTACACTACGGATGTTCATAGAACCAAGTGCCGAGCACTAACAATCAGTAGGTTAACCCATTCCCGTATACAACACAGAGAGCTAGGATAAGAAATTAATAATTGCGTAGATTAAGTGCCAGGATGTACAAACATACAATAAGTGTGTACTTTAAGTGGCAGGAGGAAGAAACATACAATAAGTACGTACATTAAGTGACAGGAGGTACAAACATACAATAAGTGTGTACGTTAAGTGCCAGGACGTACAAGCATACAATAAGTGTGTACATTAAAGGAGAAATCTGGTGTAAAATGGATCTGGGATATGTTTAGTATGATAACGAGTTGAGATGTTCGTTTGGGAGAAAAAAAGCGCATGTAGACTCATTCTTAAGTTGGCTGTTTTAGCCGATTCTACCAAAACGCTATAAACTTAGAACGATGGGGTTGTGTTGTGGTAAAAACTAAATCGCTATTTTAAACCACTTAAAAGGCTAGAAGTAGCCCGACACTTGGTAGTATAATAAGGGTCTTAAAATATAAAACAAGGCATTGATAACTTTGGAAGTTCACATTTTATACAAACAATACCATCAGTAGTTCAAGCCATCTTGTCTTTAAGATTCGATAGGTAGATTGGCGAACACAGAGCTTGCGTGTTGTTCACGGATGTCACAAGTTCTGTGTTTGCCAATCTACCTATCGAGTCTTAAAGACGAGATGGTGTCGACGGGTGAACTACTGGTATTGTGTGTATAAAATGTCCTTTTTAATAAACAATCTGTACACTTACAAAGTTATCAATGCCTCGTAAATATGTTAAGACCCTTATTATACTACCAAAGAAGTGTCGGGCTACTTCTAGCCCGTTAAGTGGTTTAAAATAGCAATTTCGTTTTTACGATAACACATGCCCCCATCGTTCCAAGTTTTAAGCGTTTTGGTAGAATCAGCTAAAAACAGCCAACTTAAGAATGCGTCTACATGCGCTTTTTTGCTACCAAACGAACATTCCAACTCGTTATCATGCAAAACAAATCCCAGATCCATTTTACACCGGATTTCTCCTTTAAGTGCCAGGATATACAAACATACATAAGTGCATACATCAATCAAAAATCTAATCAAATCAAATTTATTGTCATTTTGTTGATTGAACAACAAAACGAACAAACAAACGTCCCAATGATGAATAAATAAATAAATAATAAATAAAGTTAAAAAATAATAATAATAGGTTAAATAAAAATTAAGTACCAGGACAAACAAACATACAATAAGTGCATGTAAGTTACAAGGCCTACATCAAAATCTAGCTGAGCCGAAGTTCTCTCCCTGATTTTATCAAGAAGTTCTTCACCTATTTTTATCCTACACTGGACCCAGTAGCCTCGAAACCGCAAGCGCAGCAACCCTCCCTCCATATCACCAGTCCCTTCCCACTGAGGCGTCGTCCTACGAGCAGACATAGGTTTAGATCGCATCATTGCCCTCGTTTAGCTAAGACCGCCGCACCTGTGTCTAAGCACCCGTTGAACTCACCATATGTGGTCTGGGCCGGTGCACTGGCACATTAATTCAAAACACAGTTACGCAGAGGTTAGCCGTCGTGACAGCTTTGTTTACCCCACCGTGACACCTCTGTGGAAACCGTCTCTGTGTAACAGGGTGTGTTATATCCTTTAAATTATAATTACACAATTGCCTTTGTTTTTCTCTATTACCTGAAGTTTAGCTTTCCATGCCGCCTTATGCTCTATTTGATTTTGTTCTTTGTTTTGGCTCCACCTCCTTCTGTACTCCCGCCCACATTCCAGAGAACCCCATAAGTTTCCCGCGCCCCCTGCCCTCTTCCCTTTGTTCCGATACCCTTTGGAAGAGGTGTGTACATTTATTTTGTGATCAAATCTTTGACCATCTTATAGTTTATCATTATTTATATTAGTTATTTTGATTATACATTGTTTAATTGGAAGTCTGGGGTATATATCTATCCATAGTTATTAGATAGATTTCAGTGTTTTGGGGAACTTTGTGTTTTGTTGCGATGTCCTAGCATACACCTGACCCTCGTGTAGTCATGCTAGTTCCCCTTCCCCCCCCTGTGTGTTTCGTAGAGGAGTTGGAGTAAGGGCACAAGTGCTAAGAGGAAGCTATTTGTACATGTGTGTATTCAGGTATGTCTTTTATTCCTTTTATTTCAATCATTTCTGTTGTAATATTGTATGTAGGCCTTTGTTCCGATACCCTTGGGAAGAGAGGAGTTGGAGTAAGGGCACAAGTGCTAAGAGGAAGCTATTTGTACATGTGTGTATTCAGATCGAATAAATGGACGTCGGAGTGCCCGAGTCCAGACACATCGTGGGTCACGTCATTCATTGCTAGAAAGAAACACAACGCAGAACGAACCGGTCACACTTGGTGCCGTTTGACCCGTCGGATCGCCGACCATCATCGCCTGCCTGGTCGTCGGGGTGCGCCCGTCGCTGCCTGCCCTGCTCTGCTGCTCGGCCCTATCTCCTTCGTCTCCTCGCCGTGTTCGCCGCTGTCTGCCCCTGGTATTATAAGCGCTGAGTGCACGTGAGGTACACGGTAGTCGTTAAGAGTGCTTAAAGGGGAAGAAAATACTGCGCTATTTTGCTATAGTTGGGTGCGTAATAAATAAATAATTATATATATATATATTTTTTTTATATATTTTTTTTTTCTGTCTTCTGTTTTACATTGGGGTTATTCTTTGGAAGTGTATTGTCGTGTTTAGTCTCTCTTACTGTGTGTATTGGGGAAGGGTATTGATTGTAGAGGTTTTTATTTTTATTTTTATTTTGTTATGTGTTTTGTGCAGTTGTTTTAGTCACCAAGACTATTATTTTCTGTTAGATTTATTTTATTTATTTATTTTTGTCAGAGGGTCAAATATCTCGTTTTGTAAGATGTCCAGTGGGGATTCTTTCAGTGCAGATATTTTGGCTGGTCAGGGCCCTGTTGGGCGTAACGTCACTTTTGGGTTGGGGAGGGGCCAGAGGGTCACTCCATTTGGGTTTGGGAGGGGTAGGCCGGTAGCCCCTGGTAATCAGGAGTACTCTGTTGACCAGTCAGAGTTTAGTTTACCAGTAGGTCCCACCGCCAGCTCTACACCCATGGCACCTCAGCCTACCCAGGTTGTTACCGTAGAGTCATTGGGTGGCCTAGTAGCTGATTTGGCCAAACAGATAGGCGATAGCATTATAGCCAGCCTCAACACCATGCACCAGCCCAGTAGTACTCTGCCCCAGTCCCCGGGCCACCAATCCCTTGGCATTACTGATCCATCACAGCTGAAGGTGATTGTTCAGTCAGACCCTAGAGCTCCACCATACTTCAGGGGTGACCACACGGATACATTCTCCATTCATGAATGGGAAGACATGATGAAGTGTTATCTGGGTAGGATGAAGTGCAATACGCGCACTGAGGTGGTTGATTTGATTATGGCGAGACTGACTGGTAAAGCGAGAGACGTGGTGAAGGTATCTCTTCGCAGCCACCCTGAGTTAGATTCTAGTGAATTCCCGACAGCTGTATTTGACATTCTAAAGCGCAACTTCAGTGAGCTTACTTTCTCAAGCCTCCCTATGAAAGACTTTTACAGCACTGCCCCGAGGGCTGGTGAGGACATGATGGATTACTGGATCCGCCTTAACAAGGCTGTTGATGTCGCTGATGAGTGCCTCCGTAGGCGTGGAAAGGGCGTTGAGGACCCTAGTACTGAGGTGGTCATGATGTTCATTACCCACTGCTCTGACCCCGGTCTCGCCATGTCGTTTAAGTTGAAGTCCCCTGAACTGTGGACCGCAGCGGAGGTTCAGGAGAGACTGGATGATCACATGACGAGTCTGAGAAGAAATTCAGCTCATGCCCAAAATGCAGTGAATGTGTCGGTGTGCAGCCAGAGTCCTGTGGCTGTGTCTTCTCATCGTCCCCAGCATAGTGAACCACATCAGGCCCCTTCGGTGATACACCAATCACTGCCTCATCCTGTCTCTATCGCTCCTGTCTCTGCCCATTGCCAGCCTCAGTCAGCCCACATGATAATGAACCCGCCCCAGGCCCCCCCTGTGTCCCCCCTCTATCCTTCTCCAGCTACTGTCCCTGTTCCCGTCACTGCCAGTTCCTCTGGTGTTGAGCTTGGTCCTCAGCAGGTGGTCGCTATGTTTGAAAGAGTCCTCTCTATGTGTACTGCTTCTCTTGCCACTGGTCAGAGGGGTCCTCGTCAGAACGCCCGGCCACAGAATCAGCAGAGTTCTCTGTGTAGAGTATGTAGCTCTGGGGATCACACAACCAATGCGCACTGCAGGTTTCATAGGCTGTGTCTCAACTGCTTCAGACCGGGTCACTTCAGGCATGAATGCCCCAATGCCTCCCAATCTCCAGCTGTGTCGACAAGCCGTCCTTCCAGCGCACCTTTAAACTAGCCAGCCCACGTAGAGAGAGGGATAGCGTGGGCAGTGATGGAGTAACCCTCATTGGAGAACGAGATTTGCAATCTGTCTATGTAAATAGTTGCAGCCAGCTTTCTGAGGACAAGACGGTCATAATGGTGGGGTCGCAGAGAGTGGACAGAGCTAGTGAGTTGTTTTATGCTCCAGTGTCAGTCGGTGGCCAGTCTATATTGAAAGGAATGTTTGATTCGGGCAGCATGTCATGCACGCTTAATGAGGAGGCAGAATCCAAATTGAGAGCTGCCGGTGTTCTCCCTTGTCCTCATCCTGTGCCTGGGAATGTGGTGCTGATCGGTTGTGGTGGCCTCACTACACGGCCAAAGTGTATCTACGATCTGGATGTTGATGTCTATGGATTTAAGTTCATTGTGCCGTCATTCGTTGTTCCTGGACAGAGAGATGAGTTCATACTTGGGAGCAATGTAATCAGACCTATCATACAGGAGATGAAGTCCACTGAGAGGTACTGGGAGCTCATCTCCTCCAGTAGCAGTGACCCAGAGTGTGAGCAATTCCTCCAGCTCCTGAGCTGCGTTTCACGGTGGTCGGGCCCTGAGCTGCCGAGTAAGATAGGCACAGTGAGGCTGAGGCAGGCCGTCACTCTCCTTCCTCAGCAGGAATATGTGGTCTGGGGGAAGTTGCCGAGCAACGCTCCTGTGTCCCCAGGGAGCACTGTGATTGTGGAGCCCACCTCGGCGCGGTCAACCCCAAAGAACATTCTGGTGGGGCGTCTCGTGACACCCATGTGGGGGGATCGTTGGATTCCTGTCAAGGTCCTGAACCCCACACACAGCCCTGTGACGCTCCGCCGCAATGCCAAGCTGGCTGACGTCTCTCCCTGTCTGGCTGTTGAGGACCTGCCCATCACTCAAGGTCTGTGCGAGACACAGTCTGATGTTTGTGGTTCTCCTACTCCTTCGAAGTCCATGCTTGATCCTGTGCAGCTGCTGAAGGATCATGGGTTAGCAGACATAGACATTGGTGGCTGTGAAGTGTCTGCTGATTGGAAGAAGGAGCTGGCTGAGCTGTTGTTAAAATTTCAGGATGTCTTTTCCAAGGGCAAGCTAGACTGTGGGGAGGCAAAAGACTTCGTCCACCGTATCCACCTTTCTGACGACCGCCCCTTCCGACTGCCCTACCGTAGAGTCCCTCCTGCTCATTACCACCACCTGAGAGAAGTACTGTCTGAGATGGAGATGAAAGGTATCATCAGCAAGTCTCTGAGTGAGTACGCCTCTCCACTAGTCATGGTGTGGAAGAAGAACGGGGACCTGAGAATCTGCACTGACTTTCGCTTGCTCAATGCAAAGACCGTCAAGGACGCCCACCCACTGCCCCATCAGGGTTACTGCCTTGCCGCCCTTGGGGGAAATGCCTTTTTCAGTACCATGGATCTGACATCAGGGTTCTATAACGTCCCTCTCCATGAGTCTGACAGGAGATTCACAGCCTTTACGACACCTCTGGGCTTGTATGAATACAATAGGCTCCCCCAGGGCCTGTGCAACAGTCCAGCGTCCTTCATGCGGATGATGCTTAGCATCTTCGGGGACCTGAACTTCTCCAGCCTCCTTTGTTACCTGGATGACCTGTTAGTCGTTGCTCCCTCTGAAGGCGAGGCCCTGAGTCGTCTGGGGGAGGTCTTCTCCCGGCTGAGGGCCAACAATCTGAAGCTGGCTCAAAAGAAGTGTCACTTTCTAAGGAAGTCTGTGAAATTTCTTGGCCATATGGTGGACAGCAGTGGCGTCTCAGTTGACCAGGAGAAAGTCAGAGTTATCTCTGGTTTCAGTAGGGAAGATCTGATGAAAGCTGATGGCTGCACACCATCACAGAAGAGGGTGAGATCTTTCCTCGGAATGGTCTTGTACTACCAACACTTCATCCCTGGGTGTTCCTCCATCGCAAAGCCCCTTTTTGCCCTGACAGCGGGCCAGAAACGCAAGGGGAGAGGCACTGGTGGTACCAGGAGAGCTGGCACCTTCCGTGAGCTGACTCCACAGGACTGGACCCCTGTCTGTGAGAAGGCGTTTGATGATTTGAAGAGGGTGCTCCTCGATTGTGTGGTGTTGGCTCACCCAGATTTCGATAGGCCATTCATCCTCTCCACCGATGCTTCATTGGATGGCCTAGGTGCAGTCCTTTCGCAAGTTCCTGCTGGCGAGGAGAAGGCCAGGCCCATAGCGTTTGCCAGCAAGTCCCTCAGTCGCAGCCAAGCAAATTATCCTGCCCATCGACTAGAATTCTTGGCTCTGAAGTGGTCTGTGTGTGACAAGTTCAGCCACTGGCTCAAAGGTCACAAGTTCACTGTCTGGACTGATAACAATCCTCTCACGTACATCATGACCAAACCGAAGCTAGACGCCTGCGAGCAACGCTGGGTCTCTAAGCTTGCACCATACTCTTTCGAGATCAAACATATTCCAGGGAGACTGAATGTGGTGGCTGATGCCCTCAGCAGGGACCCCTTTGTGAAGCCTCTGAGCCAACGTCTTCTGTCTGAGCCATACTCCGGGCTGCTGGAACAGGTGTGTGAAGTGGAGGAGGGATGTGTGCAGGACTCATTCCGCCTGACATGTCAGCCTCAATCATTAGGGAGCGTTGCTCCTAGTGCGGCCGTCGATGTGTCCATGTCAGAGGATGACGTCTCCTCTCTCCTCTCCTCTTGTGATGACTGGGACTCAGCACCGAGGCAGAGGGCTGCTTCTATGAGTGACCGCTTGAGCTCATTGATCCCTCCTGGCCAGGATTTGTTCTCCTCTCTCTCACTGGCAGACCTGCAAAACCATCAGCAGCAGGATTCGGTCGTTTCGAGAGTATTCAGCTATGTAGATAGGAAGCAGAGACCCTCCAGGCGTGAGCGCTGCAACGAGAGCCAGTGTACTCTGAGGGTTCTGAAACAGTGGGAAAAGCTCACTATACTGCATGGAGTCCTCTACAGGGTTACCAGGGATCCACTGACAAAACACAAGAGGTTCCAATACATCCTGCCTGAGTCCCTGAAGTCACAGGCATTGTCTGGTGTTCATGACCTGGCTGGTCACCAGGGTCAGCCTCGTTCTCTCTCTCTCGCCCGTCAAAGGTTCTTCTGGGGTAATATGGAGAAGGATGTACGCGATCATGTCCGTAACTGCCACAGATGTGTTCTCAGCAAAACCCCGGAGCCCGCAGCAAGAGCCCCTCTGGAGAGCATTAAGACCACTGCCCCTCTAGAGCTTGTTTGCATTGACTTCTGGTCAGCCGAGGACAGTAACAACAAGTCTGTGGATGTGCTAGTGGTCACTGACCATTTCACCAAATTAGCACATGCTTTCCCCTGCAAGGACCAGACGGCGAGGAAAGTGGCGAAGAAGCTCTGGGACAACTTCTTCTGTGTCTACGGCTTCCCTCAGCGTCTCCACTCTGACCAGGGTGCGAACTTTGAGAGCGAGCTCATCGCTGAGCTTCTGGAGCTGGCTGGTGTCAACAAGTCTCGGACCTCCCCATACCATCCCATGGGGAACGGCGGCACAGAGAGGTTCAACCGCACTCTGGGCAACATGCTACGGTCTCTCCCTCCCAGATCCAAACAGAAGTGGCCCCAAATGGTCCAGACGATGACGTTTGTCTATAATTGCACAGCACATGAGACAACTGGCTTTGCGCCATTCTATTTGATGTTTGGGAGGGTCCCCCGGCTGCCGGTTGACCTCCTGTTCAAGAATGTCCTCCGTGACGAGACAGTCTGTGACTATGATGCCTATGTGAAGTCTCTGGCGAGCGACCTCCACTCTGCTATACTCCTGGCTCAGAAGAACTCTGCTATTGAGCAGAAACACCAGTCTGACCAGTATAACAAAAAGGTTAAGGGTCTGCCTCTCTCCGTCGGTGACCAGGTTCTTGTAGCAAACAAGGGTGGCAGAGGGAAGCGTAAGCTTGCTGACAAATGGGAGCCGGTTGTTCACACGGTTGTGGCCTCCAAGCCTTCTCTCCACGTCTATAAGATCAGGGATCGAGTCGGACATGAGAGGGTGGTGCACCGGAATCTCCTGCTCCAGGTCAGCTTCCTCCCCTTGGATGAGAGTCTGGATGCCCTGGGCGTCGGCAGTCTGAATGATGGCTGCCCCAAGTCAGACTTACCTGAGTGTGAGGAATCAGCAATTGAGACGGACTGTGGTGCAGCTGATCCCACTATGGCTGATTCGCTCTCCTGGGTCAGTGACGGTAGTGATGACCGTACAGCTTCGTGGGTCCGTGAACAGTCCCCAGTCAGGGATGAGGATGACAATGGCAGTCGTGACTTAACCATTCTGATGGTCCCTCCTGCATTGGATGGGCTTGCTGGTGCTGTTAGTGTTACCCCGTTGTCATCCCCCTCCTCTGAGCCCCATGTGTCTCCGGTAATTGATGCTCATCCTCAGGGTTCTCAGACAAGTGATCGCCTCACTTCAAGATTTGGGAGAGTTATCAAGCCGGTCTTTAGGTTGATAGAGTCCATGGCACAACTGGAAACGATTCTGGGTGTTCGGCCAGTATCCACTGTGATCCATGTTTGATCTTATGTGACAGGTGTCTCCTGGTATTACTCATGGCGAGTGAATTATTAGTGTTTTTATTTATTTGTTTATTTGTTTTATTTGTTATTATTTGCCCGGTCCGAGTATGGCCTATGTATGTGTGGTGTAAATGGCACTTCACGTTGTCTATAGTGTTCCCAGGGGCTTAGCTAACCTCTGGGTGCTCTTAACTCTTTATTGGGTGGCACCTATTGCCGAAGTCGTGGTTTTCTGGTGGTCGGTTTACAGTCCGGTCTGGGCAAGTTTTATTTATGGTTCAAATGTTTGTGTAATTCTGGGGGGTGAGTGTAACAGGGTGTGTTATATCCTTTAAATTATAATTACACAATTGCCTTTGTTTTTCTCTATTACCTGAAGTTTAGCTTTCCATGCCGCCTTATGCTCTATTTGATTTTGTTCTTTGTTTTGGCTCCACCTCCTTCTGTACTCCCGCCCACATTCCAGAGAACCCCATAAGTTTCCCGCGCCCCCTGCCCTCTTCCCTTTGTTCCGATACCCTTGGGAAGAGGTGTGTACATTTATTTTGTGATCAAATCTTTGACCATCTTATAGTTTATCATTATTTATATTAGTTATTTTGATTATACATTGTTTAATTGGAAGTCTGGGGTATATATCTATCCATAGTTATTAGATAGATTTCAGTGTTTTGGGGAACTTTGTGTTTTGTTGCGATGTCCTAGCATACACCTGACCCTCGTGTAGTCATGCTAGTTCCCCTTCCCCCCCCTGTGTGTTTCGTAGAGGAGTTGGAGTAAGGGCACAAGTGCTAAGAGGAAGCTATTTGTACATGTGTGTATTCAGGTATGTCTTTTATTCCTTTTATTTCAATCATTTCTGTTGTAATATTGTATGTAGGCCTTTGTTCCGATACCCTTGGGAAGAGAGGAGTTGGAGTAAGGGCACAAGTGCTAAGAGGAAGCTATTTGTACATGTGTGTATTCAGATCGAATAAATGGACGTCGGAGTGCCCGAGTCCAGACACATCGTGGGTCACGTCATTCATTGCTAGAAAGAAACACAACGCAGAACGAACCGGTCACATCTGCTCGGCTGCGACTCAACGGCTCTGTAATGAGATTACCGCGGTCACACAACCACAGCGATGGTGATCTTCTGCATGTCTTCTATTTCGTGCTTCTCTTACAAGTGGCCACTCAAAGCGCTTTTTCAATACTCACATTCACCCATTCATTCACCCATTCCCACACCGACGGCGGAGTCGACCCCTCAGGGCGACAGCCAGCTGGTCAGGACAACCCTGTCTCGTCAAAATTACGTTCCCAGAGAACTATTCGGCATTCTCAATTACGTTTGTCATAAAACGTATTTTGTCCGCGATTACGTTTTATTGAACGTATTGCAAATACGTTCGTCCTCAGACTATTTTTTGCCATTCATTAACCTCTAGGATTATGTTTGGTTGAAACGTATCCCAGATAGGTTAAATGTCAACGTATAGCACATTATTGTCATTAAGGCATATCTTCCTTTCAGGGAACGTTTCATTTAACGTATTTTGTCTGAAAAATGTATCTTGGCCGTGAATACGTTTTATTGAACATATCGCAAATACGTTCGTTGTCAGCCTATTGTTTTGCCATTTATTAACCTCTAGGATTAGTATCCTAGATAGGTTAAATGTCAACGTATAGCACATTATTGTCATTAAGGCATATCTCCCTTTCAGGGAACGTTTCATTTAACGTATTTTGTCTGAAAAACGTATCTTGGCTGTGGATACGTGTTATTGAACATATCGCAAATACGTTCGTTGTCAACCTATTTTTTGCCATTCATTTACCTCTAGGATTATGTTTGGTTGAAACGTATTCCAAATATGTTAAATGTCAACGTATAGCACATTATTGTCATTAAGGCATATTTCCCTTTCGGGAAACGTTTCATTTAACGTTATTTTGTCCCTGATTACGTCTTATTGAACATATTGCAAATAGGTTCGTTCTCAACATTTTTGTTGTTATTTATTTAAGCTACCTCTTGGATTACAGGCTACATTTAATTGAAACGTATCCTTAATAGGCTACGTTAAATTTCGATAAGACATTATTGTCAGCATGTAGGCATAGGTCTACCTCTCGGGGAAGCGTACGTTTGATTGTAATGTTAATAGCCCAACGTTATATCAACATGTCACAAGAGGAGAAATTAGCTGCTGACGGGGTAACTGTAGGAGCGGGGGTTGCTTTGTTGATTTCTTTATCTAGGGCAGTCATACTCAAGTAGCGGCCCGCGGGCCTTTTGTGGCCCGCGGGGTGTCTATTAATGGCCCTCGAGCTGTTTTGAAAAGTTTCTTTGATTATAAAAAAATAAATTAAAAAAAAAAAAAAAAAAAAAAAATCGTGCTGGGCGCTCTTATTTTGAAACCGCGCGCCGCGATCTCAATACGAGGCTGGGGGTTGCAACGATAAACAGATAGCACTCCAGCCCACAGACCGCTCCAGCCCTCCCAAACTCGAGGCAGACAGTCCATCTCAGCAGCAGTCAAGGCCGATTTAGGGTCGTTTTAGACGCAGAGACGTAAGCACGTAATTTACACAAGGGACTTGTTTTAGACAAGTTTTGATTTACGGTTCCTTTAAGGTTCCTTAAGGATCGCGCGTGTTGCAAGGGGATTCTCCGCCAGAACAGTAGGGGGAGCAACGAACGAATCTGTGGGCGTGGAAGTGGAAATCGCTGGCCTATATATATTTATAATTATCATAATTCGTTCTTGTGTTTTCTTCTTCTCCTTCTTCAAAATTCTTCATTCGCTTCTGTCACAGCCTTTTAAAAATGGCGCTATTATGCTGTAAAACCGGAAATGTGAGACTCCTGAAAGGATGTGGTTAGCTGGCCAATCACAGTCTTTGCGAGCTGCGTAGGGCCGTAGTGTTTTAGTCGCATAGTCAGGAATTTTGGCCGACGCACTTAAGCACGTAAGGGGGGATATTTTACCGCGCAAGGGGGGGTTATGTATCTTACGTGCTTACGCGTTACGTCTAAAACAGAGCATATATCGGCCTCAGTCACACGTATACCGACCGGCCCCTTGAGTCACTGAAAAATAAATTTGTGGCCCCTCATCATTTCTACTTGAGTACCCCTGATCTAGGGCTATAGTTGTGGTCAAAGCGGGAAGTGTGCGTTGTCTGGGCGGCTGCCTGAACTGAGCTGCAGGAAATTATGTTCACACGTTTCTTCATTCATTCATGAAGGCTATACCGGTGAACGGTGACGTCAGACTCACGCCCACCTACAAACCAATCAATGTCCAGTATCAGCCTGTCCTCTCGGAAAATACGACCACGTAGGTGGTTTGTTCCGCCACAGATTACGACCCATTGGAATTTATCCAAAACGAGCGAACGAGGCCCTCTACATGTGCGGGAAACCCTTTCTCATCAAAATTACGTTCCCAGAGAACTATTCGGCATTCTCAATTACATTTGTCTAAAAAACGTTTTTTGTCCGTGATTACGTTTTATTGAACATATTGTAATGACCTCACCGGTGACATAACAATGTCGAGTCATTAGTAATTGAAGGAACTTTTAATGGACCAAAACCAGGTCACTGAAACCCGTAACCAACGGCAGAAATCCCACCCAAAACAAACCCCGGTTACCCCGGCAACCCCCAACACGGTGTCACTCACGTGCAGGCCCCCACCCTCGTGTTCTTCCAAGGCCCTCCCCCAGCTGACCTAATGATTCGCCCTCACACTGATTGACAAGAAGAACATTACAATACATGCACACAGAACAACTGGCATAACGGACAACGAAATACAATGCAACACATAACACACAAACAATTTAATTGTCCCAGGGTCGCTACAATATCGTAAATACGAATTCGTTCTCAGCCTATTTTTGCCATTTATTTACCGTGTTACTATGGCAGAATAAAGAATAACTTCATGCATTATCATTCAACTTGAACATGTGTTTTTACAGTATAGAGTGGTGGAGAGGGATGACGTATGTTGGCAAACCCGGAAGTGAGCGTCGCCCTCGGTTCCCTTGACAAAAAGCCAACGGGTTTTCCATTGGATTTTGGATTATTGCAGAACAATCCTCAACTCCTCAAAAACGGAAAATAAATAAATCAATAAAAATAACCGTGCTCCAAAGAACGAAGTGTAAACCAATGCATTCTGAATGGGAGTGTTTCTCCGATTTTTCCATGCTACACAACGAAATGTAAACCCATGCAAATAAAGACTTCATGGTCATAATAATAATTTAAATATCATTAATCTACTACTGAGTGTGTAGGGAGGTATTCTATTTTTTTCAACGGGGCTGAATCCAGTCACTTGACCGTCATGGTTGCTATGGTGGTTGCTATCGACCGCCCCCTCTAATAACTCTAAAAACCACGCGGCAAAGGAGCTGCCGTCAATTGGGTTGTTTTTGTCGTAAACTAGGGTCCGATGGTTGAAAAATAGACAGTTATTCCAAGGTATCCTTAAAAGGCAGCTTTGATGTGTTTATTTTCTGCAGTTTAGACTTCTTCTATAACTTTTTTTTGAAAGCAAAACACCAAGCTCATTGATTTAACGAGGGAGGGTTATTTGAAACAATTTATTCAATAAATATTTGTGAGAGGTCATTCCTTCTCCTGATTTTACTTCCTATTTATGTCTAGGGTAAACCCCTACGTTCCACAAGCATCCCCCCCCTCCCCATATGGATTTGGAGAATTGTTGCCACGTCCCAGTGGTGGAGGTATATATATGAAAGAGGGCATTCAATTATAGCCTACTACAATGATCAATTAGGAGGCCGAAGCCCTAAAGGAAGTGATGCAATAGGTGACTGAGTCGACAACATTTAAGTAAGCTGTATAGCGTCTCTTATATATCAAAGGGGGTCTCAAAGGACGCATATGCTGCAACCTGTGGCTCCAGCACTACAGGAAATGACTCAGCAAGTGCTCCATCTCGTTGCAACTCACCCAGCGGCTCGCTTGCAAGATTTTGGCCTGAAGTTCTTCCCAGACCTACACCCTAGCCATCCAACATGCATATCTGAGAATCAGGCCTCTCTTTAATAATGACAAAAAGTTATGAGAGAAACACACATTAACTTTTTGTTGTCTCATAAGCGGCGTGGTGCCGGCTCCTTTTGACCTTTTGACCCCCGACTTCAAAAACGTGGCCACAGGCCAGCTGTGTCTACACACCTTTAGCCACGAATGTACACCTCCATCCCACAAAAAATGTGGACTAGAAACTAACCTCTGTCTTATGTACATTTACTGTACTGTTGGAGGTCACGCCCCTTTGCCGACCTTTTCGAGATAGCTAGGGATGCTAAAATGTTTACACACATTTCCCGGGGGCCCGTGAACGACATATCCGAGATTTGGAGTTCTAGCCCTTAGAGAAAAAGGACAAAGCCCCTCAGAAGTGTAGCCTGCAAGACCTAATGGTTCAGAATGTGGTGGAAAAACAGTTTTTGAGATAGGAAGGTCCTACCGCCCTGAAATTGTAATACCTTATTCTAGGGCCTGACTGGGACCTCCACACCGAAACTTGGCCCGGTCGGACCCCGAGGGCAGGAAGGGGGGGCCTGCCCTCGGGGTCTGACCGGGCCAAGCTTCGGGCAGGAAGGGCCCCCCCTTCGGGCAGGAAGGGCCCCCCCTTCCTGCCCTCGGGGTCCGACCGGGCCAAGTTTCGGTGTGGAGGTCCCAGTCAGGCCCTAGAATAAGGTATTACAATTTCAGGGCGGTAGGACCTTCCTATCTCAAAAACTGTTTTTCCACCACATTCTGAACCATTAGGTCTTGCAGGCTACACTTCTGAGGGGCTTTGTCCAAATGACACTCCATTTGGGAAAACTTTTTTTCTCTAAGGGCTAGAACTCCAAATCTCGGATATGTCGTTCACGGGGCCCCGGGAAATGTGTGTAAACATTTTAGCATCCCTAGCTATCTCGAAAAGGCTGGAAAAGGGGCGTGACCTCCAACAGTACAGTCAATGTACATAAGACAGAGGTTAGTTTCTAGGCCCCATTTTTTGCGGGATGGAGGTGTACATTTGTGGCTTAATGTGTGTAGACAGCGCTGGCCTGTGGCCACCTCTTTGAAGTCTGGGGTCAAAAGGTCAAAAGGAGCCGGCACCACGCCGCTTATGAGATAACAAAAAGTGAATCTGTATTTCTCTCATTACATTTTGTCATTATTGAAGAGAGGCCTGATTCTCAGATATGCATATTGGACTGGTAGGGTATAGGTCTGGGAAGAACTTCAGGCCAAAATCTTGCAAGCGAGCCGCTGGGTGCAGGTGCAACGAGATGGAGCACTTGCTGAGCCTGGACTTTCATAATCTTCGCTCTGTGAATGTAAAGGATGTTTGGTCGGATGTTACGACGAAGAATCATAATGTGAATGGGAATATTCTATAAATCTCTTGATATCATCTTTCGTCTCAACACTTCTGCTGCAGCCACTTAAAGTCTCACTCCGAGAACCTTCAAATATGAATCAATCCATTAGAAGTATGAAAATATCTTCCCGGTTGTGCAACAGAGCAAACAAGGTGTCCTTTGACATCTACGTTTCGAGACGATTGCAACAGTGCCACACATGATCATATTTGAATATGTTTCGGGGTAGTAATTAGCTGTCGATTTTGGAGGCCTTTATCAATAATGACCAGCTATAGATTTGCTTCCCGATGGAGATTTTTGACAAATTACATGTTAATTAGCATCTACACGTTAAGCTGAGTCCAATGAGATCAAGCTCGGCCTCTTGCTACACCGAGATCATGTCCTAGACCTAGGTGTACCATGTAAAATACATGTTACCATTAGCTAGAGTGTCGTTCTTGGTGTCATTGGACTCAGCTCAACGTGTAGATGCTAAATAACGTGTCATTTGTGACTAATCTTTATCGGGAAGCAAATCAATAGCTGCTCAGTATTGATTAAGGCCTCCAATTTCGACAGCTAATTACTACCATTAAACATGTTTGAATATGCTCATGTGTGGCACCGTTGCAATCGCCTGGAAGCGTAGATGTTGAAGGACACCTTGTTCGTCCTCTTACGCCACCGTGAAGATATTTACATGCTTCTGATTGACTAATGAATTGATTCAGCTATTCCCCCAGAAGTCTGGGGTCAAAAGGTCAAAAGGAGACGGCACCACGCCGGGGTGGATCCAGATCTCGGGCAACAGCGCAGGGTTGCCAGGTCCTGCAAAAAACGTGCCCCCCACATACCGTTCAAAATCCACCCAAAATGTCCTAGAAGCATCCCAAATAAAAAATGATATTATTGGCCATTTTGGCCAACGTTTTGAAAGTAATACTATTCGAGGGAATATTTTTTTGTTGTTGTTTTAGCAGCGAAATGCACCGTGTGCGTGTGTGCGTGTGTGTGTGTGTGTGTGTGTCTGTGTCTGTGTGTCTGTGCGTGCGTGTGTGTGCTTGTGTGTGCTTGTGTGTGTGTGTTAGGGATGTGTCGGTCGCGACTGATTCGTTACAAAGAACGAATCCCGAACGTGAACGACAAGAACTGGTTCCCCAAAACAAGAAGAACTGGTTCATTGATTTTTAACATCAACCAAACATATGGTCACGTAAATAAAATATACAAACGAACAGAGCTCCGTCTCCCCGCGACTCATATTGATTGAGTCTACAACTTCCTCAAAGATTCAGCCAATGAGAGGTAACAATGGTGTTGGAATGGCACCTGGGTAAACCAATGACAAGGCGGTACCGTCGAATATGCGCGCTTTCTCTCTCTGACGTATCTTGGGTCATACCATTCGACTCATATATCCCCCTACATTTTTTCGAAAATAGACTTGACCTCCATCTGTTTATTGGATAAACACATTTCCCAATCCCAGGAGTCTTTGCTCCATTCTACGTCAATTTAAGAACAAACAAAGAAATGAAACTGCAGTTCGTATTTTTTATTTATGACCATGCAAGTTCTGTAATGCCTGAACAATGAAGAATTAAATGTAAAGTAAAATAAAATTATAAATGTAAAACCATGAATGAAATATAGAGAGTAAGCAAGTGGTATAAATATTGGTGGGACGTTCGACATACTATATAGCAGGCATCTCCAAACGGCGGACTGCGGATTTGACGGTCCTATCAGGACCCACGACATATTAAAAAAAAATTATAAAAAAAAGTTTTTTTATTTTTAATTTTTTTTAAGATGTAATCTGACGTAACGAACGAATCAAAACGAACGAATCAAATAAACGAATCGTTATAGTGAACTGAACTGAAAGAACTAGTTCCCGGAAAAGAATCATTTTGCCCATCCCTAGTGTGTGTGTGTGGGGGCGAATCATTAGGTCAGCTGGGGGAGGGCCTTGGAAGAACACGAGGGTGGGGGCCTGCACGTGAGTGAGACCGTGTTGGGGGTTGCCGGGGTAACCGGGGTTTGTTTTGGGTGGGATTTCTGCCGTTGGTTACGGGTTTCAGTGACCTGGTTTTGGTCCATTAAAAGTTCCTTCAATTACTAATGACTCGACATCGTTATGTCACCGGCGAGGTCATTACAATATGTTCAATAAAACGTAATCACGGACAAAATACGTTTTTTAGACAAACGTAATTGAGAATGCCGAATAGTTCTCTGGTAACGTAATTTTGATGAGAAAGGGTTCCCCGCACATGTAGAGGGCCTCGTTCGCTCGTTTTGGATAAATTCCAATGGGTCGTAATCTGTGGCGGAACAAACCACCTACGTGGTCGTATTTTCCGAGAGGACAGACTGATACTGGACATTGATTGGTTTGTAGGTGGGCGTGAGTCTGACGTCACCGTTCACCGGTATAGCCTTCATGAATGAATGAAGAAACGTGTGAACATAATTTCCTGCAGCTCAGTTCAGGCAGCCGCCCAGACAACGCACACTTCCCGCTTTGACCACAGCTATAGCCCTAGGTAAAGAAATCAACAAAGCAACCCCCGCTCCTACAGTTACCCCGTCAGCAGCTAATTTCTCCTCTTGTGACATGTTGATATAACGTTGGACTATTAACATTACAATCAAACGTACGCTTCCCCGAGAGGTAGACCTATGCCTATATGCTGACAATAATGTGTTATCGAAATTTAACGAAGCCTATTAAGGATACGTTTCAATTAAATGTAGCCTGTAATCCAAGAGGTAGCTTAAATAAATAACAACAAAAATGTTGAGAACGAACCTATTTGCAATATGTTCAATAAGACGTAATCAGGGACAAAATAACGTTAAATGAAACGTTTCCCGAAAGGGAAATATGCCTTAATGACAATAATGTGCTATACGTTGACATTTAACATATTTGGAATACGTTTCAACCAAACATAATCCTAGAGGTAAATGAATGGCAAAAAATAGGTTGACAACGAACGTATTTGCGATATGTTCAATAACACGTATCCACAGCCAAGACACGTTTTTCAGACAAAATACGTTAAATGAAACGTTCCCTGAAAGGGAGATATGCCTTAATGACAATAATGTGCTATACGTTGACATTTAACCTATCTGGGATACTAATCCTAGAGGTTAATAAATGGCAAAACAATAGGCTGACAACGAACGTATTTGCGATATGTTCAATAAAACGTATTCACGGCCAAGATACATTTTTCAGACAAAATACGTTAAATGAAACGTTCCCTGAAAGGAAGATATGCCTTAATGACAATAATGTGCTATACGTTGACATCTAACCTATCTGGGATACGTTTCAACCAAACATAATCCTAGAGGTTAATGAATGGCAAAAAATAGGCTGAGGACGAACGTATTTGCAATATGTTCAATAAAACGTAATCGCGGACAAAATACGTTTTATGACAAACGTAATTGAGAATGCCGAATAGTTCTATGGGAACGTAATTTTGACGAGACAGGGTTGGTCAGGAGCAGTCAGGGTGAGGCGTCTCGCTCAGGGACACCTCGACACTCAGCTAGGAACTAGCAACCCCCAGGTTACCAGTCAACCCAGTTCACCTCCTGAGCCACATGCCGCCCCATCTCTGGTGTATACAAGGGGAATGGGTTAACCTAGTCATTAGTGCTTGGCACATGGTTCCATGAACATCCTTACTGTACCGACAGAGATCTGTTGTTGTTTATTTTTCTTCTGACAAATGGACGTATTGTCGCTTACTGTAAAAATGTGAGTTTGTACCTTTGGGGTTGGGCTCAGAAGTACATCCTCCATCAAAAACTAACTTCGGTGAATAATCAATAGTTAGTTTTTACGTCTTTAGTCGCAAGGGGAGGTGGAAATTGCAAAAGGAAAAGAGGTAAAGGTCACGTCTTCTGTGTTTTCGTAGCCTTTTAAAGACGGCCTCTGGACTGAGTTCTTATTTTCTTTAAAGCGAAGTCGACGCTGTCGTGACATTTCACGGTTTGTGTTTTCCTTCCGTCAGCTATCCCCGACACAGAGAAAAATAATTGTACTTGAAAAATACCAAGGTAAAATAACTGATTTGCGTTTATTTATTCATAAGCTTACTGTGTGAGTGTTGCTAATCCAATAGCTCCTTGATTGATCTGTAGTTTACTGAATATAATTATGTTGATTTGGGTCTAGAATTTACATCCATTTTGGATGGAGATTTGGAGGTGATAGTGTATAATAATATATATCTTTATGACGCCACAGACAGTGTCAAGCAGGGACAATGCAAGACTTTTTTTAAACCCTATACACATCTCATGTAAACATACTACCAACATAACTTTTCCCACATGATTGATTTTACTTTACTTACTTACAAAAGTACATAAAAACACATTTTCCCCACAACAACCAAACTGTTGTACACGGTGGTAAGCGGTTAGTTTACACAGCTTTCAATATGGCGGCATTAATATTCGTGAGACAGCTGCATGGACAACTCCTTCGGGACGAGAGTAATTTCAGCGAGGAGGGCGGAGAGCGTTCTGATGCAACGTCGTGGCAACCTTTCAGTATTCCAGGTGTGCAGGCCCCAAACATACTTCTGCACCTCACATCGCTCGCGCTGAGGACGACGGTGACCTCTCCTTGACCTTTTGCATACCATGTGTTTGCTAGAATGGGTGGTGGTTGCTGGATCTCCCTAACCACACATCTTTTACACACCAACACACAACTTAACTACACATCTACTACACACACGCATACACACACCTATTCCACGCACGCACACAGACACCTTTATTTTACACATAGACAGACAGACACACGGACACACACATAAACACACACCCTAACAGACACACACACACACATACACACACACACACACACACACACACACACACACACACACACACACACACACAAACACATATAATCCTCTGGAAAACCGCCACCATCATGTTGGTATTTTAATAAACCCACATTCACCTAATCGACTTAATGTCATCACCTGTTTTTAATCCTGTTTGGTGTTCGTTCAAAAGGAGCCACCAATAACACCTCGCTAATTGGAGCGTCCTTTAAAAACAAGTGGTGTTGAAAGACGTTTGGCCCGCGACCGGCAGTCCCCAACACGCCACCCCGTGATTGAGTGTTTATGTCTCGCCGTATCCTCCTCCAATCACAGAGGAGAGATTCCACCACTGTTTAACAAGTGACTCATCCTGCTGCCTTTATTCAAATATGTAGAATGGCTGCAGTCATGGGGGAGGGGAAGGTGGAGGGAGGGGGAGAGAGAGTAACGGATGGAAGGAGGGAGGGAGGGAAAGAGAGGGAGGGAGGAGAGAGAGAGAGGGATGAAGGGAGGGATGAAGGGAGGGATGAAGGGTGGGAGGGAGGGAGGGAGGGAGGAAAGGAGGAAAGGAGGGAAAGAGAGGGAAGAAGGGGGGGGCGGAAGGGAGAGAGAGTGGGTAAGGGAAGGAGGAAGGGATTGAGAGAGGGTGGGAGGAAGAAGCGAGGGAGGAAGAAGGGATTGAGGGAGAGAGGGAGGAAGGAGGGAGAAAAGAAGGAGGGAGGGAGGGAGGGAGGGAGAGAGAGAGAGAGAGAGGGAGGAAGGGAGGGAGAAAAGCAGGGGGAGGGAAGGAATGAGGGAGGGAGGAGGCAATGCAGAGTCATAGATGAACTCTGAACAAGTGAGTCTTGAGTCTTTTGCGGACGTGATATGTGCACCTTTACGATGATGTTGTCGTATCAGTGTGGGCTTTTATTGTAATCCTCTCCATTAATCAACCCTGTCTCGTCTCTGAGTGTAAACACTGCGCTCCGGGGTCAGATTTAATGAGCGTGGGGTAATTTATAACCAAGCAGCGCAAACGTCATTCACGTCGGTGCTTGTTTGTTAAAATATACACCAAAGTTCAAAGGTTTGGCGTCACAAAAAAACACACACAGGGAAACACACACACACACATGGAAACACACAGAAACACAGAAACACACACCACACACAGAAACACACAGACACACACACAGAAACACACACATAGACACACACACGCATGAAAACACACACACGCAAATGGAAACACACACACAAAGAAACATGCACACACACACACAAACGATGAGCATGCATCCACACATCCGATCAACACAACAACCCAAAGTACCTCCCTTTTCTCCACCTTATTTATTGTCAAAGGTGATATACAACGATACACGACTGAACGCTAACACTAGATGCTAGTCTGCTAAACCGCCAAAAAGTGTTTTAGGGGGAGAAAAAACAACAAAATGGCCACCACTACGTTTTTTTTCATCCTTCAATGGTCAGCACATGTCGTTTCCTTGACAAAGTTCAGGACCGGGGGGGGAACGACGACAACAAGAAACAAAAACAGGATGCATCCGAGACGGATCAAGGCTGCGTTTCATTGACTGAAAGGAAACCCAGACGAAGGTAGCGACCTTGGCTTGGCTGCTTCGAAACGCAGAAGGTTGCGTGGACACGACAGCAGGGAAACAGAAGACAAGATGGAGGACGTGTTTCAGGGGCTAATGATGTTTCCCTCCGAATTTCAGAGATGGATATCGGGCGTTATTTTTGGAACAAAAGATTAATATTTAATCAGGTCGAATGAGGGAGAGAGAGAGGGAGGCAGGGAGCGAGAGAGAGAGAGAGAGAGAGAGTGAGAGAGGGAGAGAGAGAGAGTGGGAGGGAGAGAGGGAGAGAGAGAGGGGGGGGCGGGAGGGGAGAGAGGGGGGGGGCAGAGAATCGAGCTTCGAGGTTTCGGGAAAAGCAGGAATAATTTATGGACGTTCCCTTTTGAAGTTTATAAATTCACCGCCGACTACGGGCCGGGACGCACTGACCTCGAATCTGACAAATAAACAGGGACGGAAAAGAGGGGAATAATTCGGCAAAAAATAAGAGGGCCACTCCGATAAAAAGTTAACTTATTCCGTTATCGGCCGCATCGGTTTCCGAAGTAGCTGAAAGTGGTCGTCTTGCGTTGTCGTGTTCACCGACGGATTAAACTAATTATGGTAATGCTCTTGAAACGTGACCCTCATTAGTTAATTACGGCAGGCTAGGATTTGATTTTCTGGATGCCCCCCACCCCCCCCCCCCCACCTCGCCAAACCTTCCCTCCCCCTCCCCTTACCCCCTTCAAGACAGACAGCCAGACAGACACACAGACAGACACACAGAAGGACAGCCAGACAGACAAACAGACACACTCCCCCAACACACACATATGCATTCATACAAACACACACACACGCACACAAACACACACACACACACACACACACAGAGACACACAACCCCCCCCCTCTCCTCACCTCACCCGTCGCATTCACATCAAATGTATTTCACAGCTGATCCTTGGCCCCTCCCCCGTTCTCCTCTCTCACTTTGATCCAATACACACACACACACACACACACACACACACACACACACACACACACACACACACACACACACACACACACACACACACACACACACACACACACACACACACACACACACACACACACACACCCCCAGGCCCTTCCTAACCCATTCCCTCCCCCTGCCTTCCCCCTGATCTACAGGAGCTATTTGATCTCATAACAGATTGACTTATCTGAGCGACCTTGGACTGCTGCTCAGATACCACTTGTGGTGTGTGTGTGTGTGTGTGTGTGTGTGTGTGTGTGTGTGTGTGTGTGTGTGTGTGTGTGTGTGTGTGTGTGTGTGTGTGTGTGTGTGTGTGTGTGTGTGTGTTTGCATATATTTTTGTGTGTAGGTGTGTGTGTGCTTGGGGGGGATATGTGTGTGCATGTAGTGTGGTTGTGTGTGTGTGTGTGTGTGTGTGTTTTCTTGTGAAGGTGTCATTGTGTGCAATGGGGTGTTGTGTGTGTGTTGTGGAACTGTCTTCAGCACCTTGGACAGAGACAAAATTCCTACACAGAGAGAATCTGGTGTGAGAGTTCATAATCCTCCAGTCATTCACCACTTCCTAATCTAGCCTCATCTGCTTGTTTCTAATCCTGACTGTCTCTGCTCGGATCTCTGTCGGTACAGTAAGGATGTTCATAGAACCAAGTGCCAAACACTAACAATCACTGGGTAAGCCCATTCCCCGTATACAACACAGATAGCTAGGATAAGGTGCTACACAAGTAAGTATTATAACTAAGTACAACATACAATAAGTGCGTACATTAAGTGCCAGGACGTAAAAACATCCAATAAGTAGGAGGGGGGGTGGGAGGGGGAGGCTATGCAGAGTCTAGGTGAACTCGTATCTCTTGAGGGGTGAGGGGACGGGGGACGGGTGGGGTCAATGGTAAAAGGAAGCGCTGACCGAGGCGGTTGTGGGACGAGGGGGTCGGAACTGCACCACAGGGGAGGCGGGGGGTTGGGGTGCTTAGGGTAGAGGAAAAGCGCGGAAGTATTGCGAGTCGTAAAAGATGTTGGTTATGCGCAGCAATGGCTTGCTTAAGGGGCCCTTAAGGGGTACTTAAGGGGCTGGGGAGGGAGAGAGTGCCAGGGAGTTTAATAAGAATGGATCGGCGGGAACTTTGGACCCTGTGTCAAGAACTTCGCTGTGTTTCCGGGACTAAACGACAGGCGGTATGTGGCTCGGGAGGAAGAGCGGGTCGACTGGTAACCGGAAGGTTGCTAGTTGGATCCCCGGCTCCCCCCAGTGTGGAGGTGTCCCTGAGCGAGACGCCTCACCCTCACTGCTCCTGACCAGCTGGCTGTCGTCCTGAGGGGTCGACTTGTAGTGTGAATGGGTGAATAGGTTTATGAATTTTATGAACATTTATCATTTCATGCACATATTCAACCTTCTGTGAATAAAGAACGAAATCTTTATTCCTTTGCATGGCCATTTTGTAGTCCTAGGCCGACTCACATCATGATGTATCGTTGTCGGATTGTCTAAGAGTTATCCCCGTGTGTAATGAGGTATCTCCTTAAGGTGCGTTCACACCAAACGCGAAGGGGCGACACGATAACATACAAAGTGAACGTAGCGACGCGAATCGGTCAAATTATTCGCTAGAGAAAGCGCGCCACACTTTCACCCTGCACAGGCGAGCGCGTTCATAAGGATTTGTAGAGCAACAAATTCGCTCGAGTTGAAATATTTCCACTTTGCCGCGACATTTGCGTGATGACAGCCAATGTTCAACAACGTGCCCTCTTGAGTGACATGTGTAACGTAACAGCCAATCAGCGTTCAACCGGCCAACCGTTCCCTGCAGCGCAGTCCGGGGTGAACTGCAGCAAATTCGGCTGAAAAAAACTCGCACAGCTACAGTTTATGATTACGCCCAAAACTTGGGCGACAACGCAAACGGGCGACAAATGTGCCTTTTGGTTTGAAAGCGGTAGAGGTACAGAAACACAACATCTGATTGACCCCGTTGCGAGTATTACCAGTGTCAAACGCTAATCTCTCCTGTCGAGAGATACACACACAGGATTAGATATTGTCAGAGCTGGGTTGCCGTTGACAAACCTTTGAAGTAATGGAAATCTTATCGTGTAGTCAAAAAAAATCGGTAATAGGTCTGTGGGGGGAGGAGGGGTGGTCTGTTTTTTCATAAGTTTGCTGACATAACCTTACAAACCAAATTGCTTGTGTGGTGAGACGCAGGGGCAGAGCCCTTTGTAATGATCAGGGCCGTCACAGCCAATGGCTTGCGTCTCCATCTTATTTATTCTGAGGTAGCTTTTTGTGTCGGGAGGTGCCACAATTTGTCTCCTCGTTACTTCCTGCTACGCCCCTCCAGGCAACTTGCTACCGGTATGTACGCACGCTTTCCCTATGGACGCTCTGACTCTGATTTGTTTGTAGCATGGTGTTTTACTTTTTCACACTGGTCGCTTTGCAGCGCTTGTGCCTGTTGCTTGCTGGTGCCTGCTGGTGCCCTGCATTGGTTGGTGATGCGTGCAGGATTGTTGATCGCGTAACAGTCTCGGTGTGGATTCCTACCGAACGGTAACATTCAGCGGTGCGCTGTGAGCTCGCTGGCTTAAGTAGGAAGTTGCCAACTTCCTCGTAGGTATCCCTTATTTTACATCGCTATTGTTTTTAGAATTATGTTTAGCACTAACGGGGTGCTAAACATATCTCTAACATGGTCCGGCAGTAGCTCAGGAGGTAGAGCGGGTTGGCTGGTAACCTGAAGTGCGGCTTCTCCTAGCTGAGTGTTGAGGTGTCCTTGACAAGGTACCTAACCCTGACTGATGTTGTGATGTCGAAGACAGACAGGATGTCTGTCTGAGGATGTCTCTCTTCGACAGCTGCTGCTGGAACAGAGACTTCCAACTCTCCAGCAGTAGCGCCCCAAGGCCAGATATGCGCCTAGCGGGAAAAACTGATGATGATGATGATGATGATGTGACCTGTATGCCTTCTAGGTACTGCCGATTGTGTCGTTGCCGACTGCTGTTTTTGCCACCCGTTGCTTACCTACAAAGCTGCCTTAGCTGTCCTGGGCTAGCCTGGAAGATAACGGCGAAGAAGCTAACGACCACTCCTTTTTAAACTTAATCCGGCTATCTGTTGACTTGTCCTTGTGTGTTTCCACCTGTCCGTGTCGCAATTAGTGTGTGTGGTTTAGTGTTTGGTTTAATTTGGGGGATTCTGTTTATGGTTTGTTTGAGCCCTGATTCTGTTAAGCCACTGGCAGGAGGCCTTTTCATAGCTGCGGATAGCCAGTGGGCTATCACGCATGTTTAAGATCCTTTTGGGCCTGGTTTGTGTATTTGTGTTATATTTTGTTTTGTTTTCTTACTTATTTCCTTTTGTGAATTACATTCTGTGAGTTCTAGCACTTGTGATAGGCAATTCTATAGTGGCGGTTCATTAAGTGATCTGTTCACCCACCCTACCATAGCCTTGGTCATTTTGTGTAGTTGTGTGTTTATTGTTGTTTGGTCGTTTGTATCTGCCCTCATCTCTCTTCTATTCCTTCGTTTCCAGGCGCTGAGTGCCCACGGCAGGGAGGCAACTAGATCCCTTAGGTGGTGGTGCCTCCCTTCCCGAGTGTGTTTTCACATGTGTCCTCTTGGAATTTCTCTTATTTTACCATTTTGATTCTGTGTTGCTGTGTGTATGTGCGAGCACGAGTGACTGGTTGGTGTTTATGTATCTCCCCCTCCGTCTCCTGGTATCTTGCCCCCTGCTGGTAAGCCTCAGCCCTAATCACCCTGTCTATCCCTTACATACAGTGTGATTTCATTTGTCATGTTTGTTACATGTGGAACCCACATGTTTTAGCTAATAAAACAACTTATTTTTGGAACCTCGTCTCTGGTGCCGTCAGTCAACGAACGTGTGTGTTAGTTAATTGTTTTGAGTTAATTGATTAATATATCCCTGGGTGCAATTCCTAGGGTGGCGTTGTCGGCTAGCTTGTTTTTCCCCTAATGCCACACTTGCGTTGCTTATTCGCGTGATTTTCATAAATTAAAAACACAAAATGAAGGCAGGAATTACTAATAAGCAATGTCTGGCTGTGTTTAAAGCCCATGGTGCAGGTTATTATTTATTTTTTTTCTGGCAATTTTCTAGTTGGTAATAAACATTTAAACAATTATCCATTGTATTTGATGATGTAGGGTATCACAAAAAATAAATATAATAAGAAAAGTAGGTGATATTTTAGCGGTTAGCAACAGGTCAGCGATGATTCTTATTTCTCCCACAATGCATTGCATGACGTCAGATGAGGTACTCCGCTTTGGGACAACACAGCCGAAGCCGCTAGTGAGAGAGTGACAGTGTCAGATTATATAAGTAAATACATAGATAGAGATAGCCTAAATATATATATATAGATAAATATATATATATAGATAGATAGATAGATAGATAGATAGATAGATAGATAGATAGATAGATAGATAGATAGATAGATAGATAGATAGATAGATAGATAGAATAGCATAACATAACATAGCATCGATAGATAGTGAGGGATAGCATAGCATCGATAGATAGTGAGGGATAGCATAGCATAACATAGATAGATAGTGAGGGATAGCATAGCATAGCATAGCATAACATAACATAGATAGCTGATAGATAGATAGATAGATAGATAGATAGATAGATAGATAGATAGATAGATAGATAGATAGATAGATAGATAGATAGATAGATAGATAGATAGAGACAGAGAGAGTAGATATATAAATAGATAAAATGGTTTACTACTGTATTTGTGGCGGGTGCAACAACTCCAGCAAAAGTGGACATAGCTTCCCCAAGGATAAAGGGATCTTCCGAAGCTGGGTGCTTCGGAAGCACAGAGCTAGCCTATTTTTCAGCTAGTTCTGTTACCGCATACTCATGAATATGCAGCGCGCATTTCAAGGAGGAGGATTACCACTCAGGGGATGCCAAGATGGTCTCACTTGGTTTAAAGAGTGAGAGGATGGCGAAGTTAATTCCTACCGCCGTGCCGTCTGTGCATGCAGCAAACCACTCTGCCTGCCCTGTCCCGAGGTCGAGAGACACCGTCTGCCTCAAGCGAGAGATTGCCACGGTAAGCATAATGCTATAGCTGCTAATTACAAGCTGCGCGTTAGCTAGCTCTGTGTATTTTGCATACCGTGTTCCCTTTGACACAGCCTCCACTACAAGCATGATCAGTCTGACATTAGAAGAGCATATTTCGTGATTCACGAATATGAGCCAAAACAAAATTGCCCTGAAATAAATGTCCATATCGTCATGAAAGCTTCATGGCTAGTGTTTGGATCAGTGATCGTCATCATCAAGCGGCTTTCACAACAGTGTGTTTGCGTTTTGTGTTAGTGCTAGACTGCTACAGTTCTCTTTCACATATATTTGACCGTGACCGATTTCTTTTTTATATACTTATATATACTATACTTATTTCTTAAATACTTTTTTATATTTGTTTTCGCAAGATGTTGACAGACGCCTCACAGCAGGTGACCGTGGACAGTGTAGACAGTGTAGACTTCTCCCTTGAGGCTTACCACTCCCTCACCAAGCACACAGGGTTTTCATACCTTGGGATGTATAGCAGGTCAGTGCTATCCAATGGAATAACACTGCCAATTATTATTCCTTTTATAGTAATAATAGTACCTACCTATTAACATGCCTATTGTAGTATTTTGTCATACATACACCAAGTTCCAAAGGTTTTCTCAAATGTGTTATTTTGTAGGCTTCTCTTAGCGGCGCTGCATTACAATGCCAATCGCGAGACAGCACGGAGAAGTGACGGAACGGAGAAGTACTGCGTGCGGTATCCGCGCTTCAGAAAAGGTGCCCATGTGATGCGTTCCATCAAAGAGGCAGCCTCATACGGTAAGCAGTGTCATGCAGTTCTATCATATTTTGAGATGGCGCACGAGACATCGGTGATCAGTGACCATGATCTTTATAAAGTAATATTATTATTATAATTAATATTATTATTTTTATGTCTGCAGGTTATGCAACATCATTAATGAAGGCCCTTCGGGAGAGCTACGTCAATTCACCCGCGGTTCTTCGAGAGGTTAGCGCCAATTCGTCCTCCAATGCACCAGCCCCCATCGCCAAATCCTTCGAACAGATTCCTAAGGAGGAGGCCGTCAGCCTCTACCTAGCCCGGCAGTCACGCTTCAAGAAAACCTAATTTCACATTATTATTATTTTCCACAGAAAATTCCAATGATTTAGTTGTTATTATTTGCATGAAATTTCTTTGTATGTAATTCAAAATAATTTGGCAATCATTTTACCGGTGCCTTGTCAACCTTTGTGTGCGGTGTTGTCTGGGCTCACTGTGTGTCTGCTTGATGTGCTTTTTGTAAGTATCACTGCATGTATGCATGAAATAGTATGTGTGTGTGTGAGAGAAAGAGAACCATCAGCTGACCCTCAGGTATGACCACACTATTGCAGAATTAATCAGAATTAAACATTTCGGGTCTAGCCCTTCATCAGTGTCCCTTGTATGTTTTGTGCCTAACCATTTTTTTATATAGATTTTTTTTTTTTAGTGTACCGGTATTGCCTAGGGATAAGTAGGAAAGATACTTAAGTTTAAAACTCTCTGTAAGTAGGTTGGAAACGTCATTTTAAGCCTGTTTCTTATGCATGTTTATTGTGTATGCAACACATCTCCTGTCACCTATAACTGTTGGTTCAAAGGACTCAGTGTAAAAAGATTTGTAAACATAAACCATGAACATACTCGTGCGTGCTGGCTTGAAGGGGACCATGATCCTGCCTGAAGTGTGAGTATGCTATTTTTAGCACAAACGGATTCAGGCAGCATGCCTCAAATCCAGGATGCTGCGTTAGGCACGTTTCATCTGCTGGCCGCGGGGTGAGCTCCTCGACCAGCGACCAAAACGCGCTCACCTCCCTACAACACATGCTCTCCACCACAGTTTCCATGGGACGACACCGCCCACACAGACACCTGCCAAACACAGCGACACAGACACGCTTACTACTCTCTCCCTCTCCCGGTAAGGGGTAACCTGACGGTTTCAATGACAATCAATCACGAGGAAAACGAGTTAGCACTATCAAAAATAATCACACTGAAGACATGACCAGCCTACTCGACGTCGGCTACGTTTGCAAACAACATTTTCACCTGAGAAATAGGTTAAAGCTTAGAAATAAACACTAGGGGTTCACAGGTGGGACTGTAAAGCTAGCCCATATTTAGAAGAAATAGAAGGCATAATATGCCTTCTTTTTAGAAGGCATAATATGCCTTCTATTTCTAGATCTTCTGACTAAGTTTAGGGTACTTATCTGAGCCAACGACATAATCACTGTCACTAGATATAAAGAAAAAGTTGACTTTCACTCGATGCTATTCACTGACAGTAAAAAAAAAGAAGTTGTTATTGTATGCACTGCTGTTCATAAACGACTAGCTCCAGCGCTCCTTGCTGCGTTTCTAAATGGTAGCAATAACTCACCAGGACACTTCACCAACTCTCCAGTCATTCTCCTCTGACCATGCATTTATTTGTCTTTGACGGCCATCGGCTCTCGGTATTTCCTCATTTGCCCTCTCACGTCTAACCGGTTCGAAATTATATGGCTGTGGTGGGCCATCATAAATGTTGACTGTGGGTCTTGCTACCTCTTCCTCATCCCCGTTAGACGCCATGGTGCTAGTTCTAGTATGCGTCTACCTCATGTGACGTCATCGCCGAATTGCGTAGAAAATAACCGTTACTAACCAAAAACGACAAAAACTGGACTTTAACACCATTTTGGAGACATTTCTAACTTTATATACATATTTTGAGTGCTCTATGTACCCATTAATCGAAACTTCCGGTTAACCTGCACCATGGGCTTTGAATGAGCAAAGTATAAACCACCTGGATTGATATTTGATCACAAAACGGGCTTTTGATATATTTTTGGATGAACATTCTGCAAGACTTTTACCTTAAAAACGTCAGGACTTTTACTTTGAAAAAACAGGAACAAGAAGTTAAACCGGAAGTGAAACGCGTCAGCACGCCGGTGGCTTTGTTATGACCGGCTATTACTGTGGATCTAGTCGTGTTTTGTCGCTTATGACATTATATCTTATCGTTTAAATCACCAAGATACACCAGGCTCCCCCGCTGCGACTTTAGATCTCGCGACATCTGCAAAACTGCGTGAAGAAGGAGGTGACGTCGCGATACTTTATCACTGGTAAGGAACCGATCTAAAGTTACAGCTGCTGACCTCGACCTTTATTGATAATAATAATAATAATAATTAGATAATCATAATTGTCTGGCTCAGGTTGACTATTTTCCTTTTAATACCATTCCGGATACTAATAAAACAAATAGAAATATGCAAATAAACTAAATAGAGACCTCTCTATCTATCTAGTTCTGTGTGCGCAACTCCATTGAGAAAGCGTTAATTTACCGACAGGTCACAATTATTAATAGAGGTCTAATCGATTATGGCACTGGGACAAATCAACTATTTAAAACGAGATAATCTGCATGTTTTTCAGCCACGAATTAAAACGTCAATGTGGCTTAGCTGATACGACCCGTTGTGAATTACATTTAAATTAACTTTAATTGCTTTTCGGCGCAGTTCTGCGAAGCGACCCCCCCTCCTTTCCCGGAGTGAATGGCCGCGCTGAACGTTTCCTTCGCCGCCTGCGGGTTCATGGGGATATACCAACTGGGGGCCGTGGGGGCCCTCCTGAGACACGGGGACCGCCTGGTGGCGTCGCTCCGGGCGTGCGCCGGGGCGTCCGCGGGCGCCCTGGTGGCCGCGGTGCTCATCACGGCCCCCGACAAGGTGGAGGTAAAGGAACACATGGAGGACGAAGAGCGTTAGATAAGGTTGTGTGTGTGTGTGTGTGTGTGCGCGCGCGCGTGCGTGTGCGTGTGCGTGTGTGTGTGTGTGTGTGTGTGTGTAGTAGTCCCTCCCTGTGTGTGCGTATGTGTCTGTGTGTGTCTGTCTGTGTGTGCCTACCCTGTCTGTGTGTGTGTGTGTGTGTGTGTGTGTGCGTGCACGTCTGTGCACAATGCGTAACATAATTAAGTTGCACATTAAATATTTATGTTTATTACAATTGGATGAATGGAAGTATCTTTAGTAAGCCTACTATTTGATGTACCTCAGATTACATTTTACCGTTGCAGATAGTGCTGTAAAATTGCAGATACAGTTTACAGTTACAGATCCATGTTACAGTTACAAATCCGTTTAGAGTTACAGATCCGTATTACAGATCAGTTTTACAGTTAAAGATCCATGTAACAGTTTCATATCCGTTTTAGACTAACAGATCCGTTTTACTGTTACAGATTCATGTTACAGTAACAGATTCATTTTACAGTTACAGATCCGCCAGTTACAGATCTGTTTTATAGTTACAGAGCCGTATTAAAGTTACAGATCCATGTTACAGTAACACGTCCATGTTACAGTAATAGATCAATGTTAAAGTTACAAATCAATGTTAAAGTTACAGATCCATGTTACAGTAACAGGTCCATGTTACAGTAATAGATCAATGTTAAAGTTACAGATCCATGTTACAGTTACAGATCCCATTCATGGTTACAGATGAGGTTTTACAGTTACATATCAGTTTTATAGTTTAAGAACCGTTTTACAGCCCTCCCTCTCTCACAGCACTGCAAAGACTTCACCTACAAGTTTGCGGCCGAAGTGCGAAGCCAGAAGCTGGGAGCCCTGACGCCGGGCTACGACTTCATGCTAGCTCTACGGTACAAACTGAATGTTACAAACGAAAAGATGGCAGAGAGAGAGAGAGAGAGAGAGAGAGAGAGAGAGAGAGAGAGAGAGAGAGAGAGCTCATTGGCTGATGAGGATCTGTCCCTCTTTCCTCCCCTCCGTCCAGGAGCGGGATGGAGGATGTCCTGCCGGGCGACGCCCACAAGGTGGCGGCTGACAGACTCTGGGTGTCCGTCACACACGCCAAGAGCGGGAAGAACAGCCTGGTGGGAGAGTTCAGCTCCAGGGACGAGCTGATTATGGTGTGGTTTCTCTCTCTCTGTCTCTCTCTCTCTCTGTCTGTCTCTCTTTCTCTCTTTGTCTCTCTCTCTTTGTCCATCTGTTGCTCCCCTCTCTCTCTCCCCCCTCTCTCTTTGTTTTTCTGTCTCCCCCAATCTCTCACCCCCCTCTCTCCCTTCCCCTCTCCCCCTCTCTGTCTCACCCTCTCCCTCTTTTGCTCGTCATTAAATGCTAACCTATCTGTGTGAATGCTGATATCTCTCTCTCCCTCTCTCTCGTCATTAAATGATAACCTATCTGTCTGAACACTGATTGATATATATATATATATAGTATTACTAATATGATTTCAGAAACTCTCAACTTTGACGAAGACAAACTAAGAATAACCTTTGATGTTAAGGTCTCTCTCTCTCTCTCCCTCTCTCTCTCTCCCTCCCATTTATTGACTGAACTGATGAATCTCTTACCCAGGCGCTGCTGGCCAGCAGCTTCGTGCCAGTCTACGCCGGACTCCGCACCCTGGAGTTCCGCGGACAGGTAATAGGAACGCCGTGGGAATGACTGGGAATGCAAGCATGAAGATGACACATGCATGATAGGACTCAAAGAATGACCCTTTCTAAGACTCTCCCTCTCTCTCTCCTCTATCCCTCTCTGTCTCGCACGCTCTCTCTCTCCCCTCTACCCGACTCCCTCCCCCCCCCACTCTCCCTCCCTCCCCCAGAAGTATTATGACGGGGGCTTCAGCGACGGCCTCCCCCTCCTTCCCTCCGGCCGCACCCTCACCGTCTCCCCCTTCGCCGGGCAGGGCGTCAACGTGTGCCCCGCCCACACGGGACGGTCCCAACGCCACTTCCGGCATGCCAACATGAACATCCTGGTGAGAGAGAGAGAGAGAGAGAGAGAACCTCAACAAACTTTGCCATGACGACGGTGACGACCATACCACGACTAACACCAAAACGAAACACGACGACCGACATTCTGACGCACGTTGACTCTCGGAAAAGCGGATCACGATCGCCTCTGACCACTTCCTCCTCTTCTGTCCCCCCCCCCTCAGCTCTCATTGGACAACATTGTGAGGCTGAACCAGGCCCTGTTCCCGCCCCCCCTCGCTCGGATGCGGTCGCTATGCCAACAGGGTGAGGAGGACACCCTCCGCTTCCTGAAGAAGGAGGGATGGCTGTACTAACAAGCTAGCGTTAATGAGCTCAAAACTCCCTCATTACTAGAGACTCAAACCGTTTGGGGGCATGGACAACCAGGGGGGCGCTGCTCAAGTGCCGATTGACCGATTTTTGGTCTTGATCCGGATCAAAGAGTGTGACGGACAGCTCAACGGACCAATGGCTGGCCGGGGGCAGCAAACCTCAAACAGAATTGAGCGAACAGCACCTTAAAAAACTGAATGTAATTGATTATAATAAATGGAATATAATATTAATTCTTACCTTGTTTCAGACTCCTTTGTATCTGTGTGGGAAGGGAGTGCTTCTACCCCTGAGGCCATGTTTCTACAGTAACCCAGGAGGGACAAACGGCTCTACAGAGATTTTAAATGTATTTTAAAACAGAAGTGAACCCCCTTGCCAAGTGTTTTCCTTTTTCGACACCATAGGTAGAGTTTTAGGAAAGAGGGGGAAGGGTACCGATGAGAAACCGTGTGTATGAATGGGTGAATGAATGTGTGTATGAATGGGTGAATGAACTGCTCTCGTTTACACTATTGCCACAAAAACGTCATATCCATCGTTTTATTTCAGTTATCGTTAAAACCACGTCATTTAGCCCACGCTCCAGTCTGTGGCCTTCTGAACTCTGTGGCGTTCCTCCCGGCAGAACAGACCGCCCCCGGAGCCCCCCCGGGCCGGGCAGGACGGCTGCACACAACAAGATGGACGACGAGGTTAGTGGTCTGACTTTACTAACCAGGGGCTAATCAAAGCGCTTTACAATACTGCCAGACATTCACCTATTCACACGCACATTCAGACACACATGCCCCTTCCATTCACCCATTCATATACACATTCATCCATTCGTTAACACATTCATACACACATTCACCAGTTCATACACATATTCACACATTCATTCATATACACATTCACCTATTCATACACATATTCATTGACCCATTCATACACAGGGTTTTTTCTAAACAAGGGAACAGGGGCGCTGCGCCCCGATACTCCCGGCGTGCGCCATCCTACCGAAATGCCGACTGAACCTGTCAGACTTGGATCTGTACTTACATGCTGCTGCACAACATACACTATTTCTCAAAACGATCTTTTCTCCGCGAAAATATCCCAACACCACCACCTGACAATGTGTCTGATCCTCAAATAACTTATAATTACTCCAAAAATATTCCGATCCGAATTGGAGTTTCCCAGACCGAGTCGACATGCTAACGTTAAAGTTATTAGCAGCTAGCTAGCTAGCTACTATGTATTTGAATGGGTTTTTGGTCTAGGCGCTAAGATGCTAAGCAAGTATACAAGACCATTCCAGTTCTCTCTGCACAAAGCGGTTTCAATGAACGACAGAAATAAACAAATGCTGAGTGTTGATCAAGAGTTTTGCGAGAGCAAAACGAACAGTCGAACAGTCGAACAGGGTTCCCTGTTCCCTGTTACCAGGGAACCCGTAGCAGGGAACTAAATGGCAGCTGCACGGCCGAATTAGCCCAATAAAAGTGTAGTAACCCAGAGAACCAGCTACAACATAGTTTTCATCCAAACGAGCCATCTTTAGCGAACGGTGAATTGCATTGGCTTCTGCGAGCAGTCGGCTTTCAGCCGCGAGCTTAGGGACCGTCTGCAAAGTGCAAAACTGAATTGCATTGGCTTCTACGAGCAATCGGCTTTCAGCCGCGAGCTTAGGGACCGTCTGCAAAGTGCAAAACTGAAAACGACAACAATAGTAACATTTCTATAGCGTCGCCATTATTGACTCTAGAGCCCCAAAACTTGTTCCATAGAGGCATGGCACAGGAGGTCTACCATGACTAACGCTACCCTGAACCACCTCCTCAGGATCAGTATTGAGGGGCCTGCAATTGATCAATTTGATTTTGACAAGGCAGTGAGCCGTTGGGGCAGTCTCAGGAACAGACGGCTGCTGTTGTGATTTGTCCTACTTAATAAAAGTTTAGCCAATATTTTTGAAATTTGTCGTGTTTATTTACAGGGTAACGTTGTACAAGTCTACCAAAAGTTGATAGTATTTTAGTTTTTCAGGATGACCACAAGAGCTAGAATTTCTCTCTAAGATAGCCTCAGAATGTACCATTTAATCATTATTTTTTCAAAGGCTTCGCGCCGTGGAAGGGGGAGACCCCCCTTCCACACCATCCCCCGCCTCGGCCGCGTTGCTCCCTCGGCTTTGCGCAGGGGTCTGCTCCCTGCTACTTTTTTTTTATAGAAAAACCCCTGATACACATATTCATTTACCCATTTATTCACACATGCAATCATTCACACACACATGCGACCATTCCTACACACATTCACACACATATTAATACACATATTCACACAACCAGTCATACAAGCAATCACCTATTCACACACCTATTAATTCACCCATTCATCAAACCATTCATTCACCTTCTCATACACACATTCACCTATTCACACCCATTCATACACACCTTAACCCATTCATTCACCCGCAGATTCCTTCACACATTCAACCATTCATTCACACAACCAGTCATACACGCAATCACATATTCACTAACCTATCAATTCACCCATTCATCCAACCATTCATTCACCTTCTCATACACACATTCACCTATTCAGACCCATTCATACACACCTTAATCCATTCATTCACCCACTCATATCCCCATTCACCCTTTCACCCACCTGCAGCCAGGGTTTCCAGAGGACGTGGCCCAGGGCCATCTGGTCGTCCGCCGGCTCCAGAGAGGCCAGGTGGCGCTCCACCGCCGCCGCCATCGCCGCCATGATGACGGCGAACCGCGGCTCCGTGGTGGGGGTGAGGGGCGTGGCCTCGGAGGGGTCGCGGGAGAGGTCGTAGAGCAGCGGGGGGTCGTGGTGGGTGACGTAGGGAGCGTGGCAGAGGCACACCAGGGTGTCGGTGCATGACTCGCCACCGGGGGGGGTGAAGACGGGTGTGAAGTAGAAGGCCTTCCAGGCCGCGTCCGCTGTGAGGGGGGGGGGAACGACAATCATTCACCCATTCATACACACATCATTCACACATTCATACACACATCATTCACACATTCATAAACACATCATTCACACATTCATACACACATCATTCACACATTCATAAACACATCATTCACACATTCATACACATATTCATTCACACATTCATAAACACATTCATATACATTCATACACATTTATTCACACATTCATACACGCATTCATAAACATATTCATTCACACATTCTTACACATTCATTCACCAATTCATACACATATCATTCACACATTCATTCGCACATTCATACACACATTCACCCATTCATACACCCATTCACCCACTCATACACCCATTCACCCATTCATACACACATTCATACAAATTAATTGTCACACGTGGAAATTACGAGTTTCAAGATCTGTACCATTGAAGACGTCTCTAGTTCCCCATGGGCCTTGAACGCAGCGCGGCCTTAAAGGCGCAGACTCACAGTTTGGCGGGTGCCAGCGGACGGCGTTGAGGTGGGCGTTGCAGTAGTGAAAGAGGAACTCGTGGCTAGACCGCGTCGCCCGACCCAGCAACAGCGGCATGAGGTCGTGGCCGTCCAGCTGCCTGCCGGTAGAACATGATGGAGGAGGTTAACAGACTGAATTAATGGGTGAATGTGTGTATGAATGTGTGCGTTCATACCGCAGATTTCTAGCCAGTGGTCCACTCAAACACACCCATATATACACGTCCACCCAATCATACACACATATTCATACACAGTGGCGGCTGGTGAATTTTATTATAGGGGGGGCAGAAAGTTTGTAAACCAAACCCCTGTAGGGGGGTCTGGGGCCCTCCTCCCCCCGAAGATTTGTTTGTGTTTTTCATATAAAAACAAAGCATTAAAGACAAAATAGAACATTTGCCCCTAAAGACAAAATAGAACATTTCCTTACAAAGACGAATGGAGCCAGGGAACTAAGTTTTGACTTAATTTATTTGCCTTGTAGAATTCAGCAAGATTAAAAGTGCAAATACATCAATAATAATTGGGAATTACCGGTATACACAAGTTAACATTCTCTCTCTCTGTCTCTATCTGTATTAGGGCCCGAACGATATTGAAATTTGAGTGCCGATGCCGATTATTTTCAGAGAAAAATTACGATTACGATTTAATCGGCCGATTAAAAAAAAAAAAAAAAAAAAAGCATATAAAACGTAGTTTTTGATACCTTAAATATACTTTAAACACTTTTGACGAATATGTGAATTGAATGCAGAACCTTTGAGTGTTTTAGAATACATTTACAGTCAAAAATGAGTGTAATTTAAAATGTAAAATAAATAACTAACTCCCAATGTGCTGCGCTCGTGAGCAGTGACTAACACGTGCGTGCTGAGCAGTATGGTCTCACCGTTAGAGTCTACAGTATAACAAATTAACATGGCCTGGGACCTAAAGAAAAACAGGCACAACATGCTCAAACAACGCGTCTTGTGTACATTGGTGAGGTGAGCGCGCAGCTGCCTGAGCGAGCGTGCTTTCATGTTGTACGGTAAAATTCAATCTCCTCTTTTTTACTCCAGCTAAAGTTGTTAGTTAGCTAGGCGAGTAGGAGCGCAATCTGCAGGATACTAAGCGCAATAACATTTCAAAAAAAAAAAGAAAAAAAAAAAAAGAAAAATCGGTTGTAATCAGCGTCTTTTTGGCAGATGTCGATTATTTTCAAAAAGGCTATAATCGGCCGATTAAATCGGCAGGCCGATGAATCGGTCGGGCCCTAATCTGTATGTGTGTTTGTGAGAGAGTGAGAGTGAGAGAATGTGATTCTAAAAGGGGTGAGTGTGTTACGGACAATCTATTGTGTTGGTAACTTCACTCATAAATCTATCTACAGTTAAGTATGCATTTAGACAAATACGATAAAATATCAATATAATATGTGCAACCTTTTATGTGTGGTTGTTCAAGACACACTGAAGGCATGATGCCACCATAGGTTTGCAGAGAACTATACAATATTGTTACTAGGGATGGGCCGATAGTCGATTCTATCGACTATCGACGATAGATGGATTCCATCGTCGATCGTCTCAAGTAGCCGATAAAAAGGCGATAAGTATATTTTAATAATATTTTTTTATTTTTTTTATTTTATTTTTTAAAGCGCTTTTTTTCAACTTAAAAAGCCCCGCAAATTGTAATTGAAATTAACTGGCACCGGTGGAAAACATACTATGTAGCGCTGACCTGCCGTATTCACTCACTGCTGCGAGAGGAGAGGGGAGGGGCTCGAAACCTACCGGTCTGCTCGCACGGCGAAATGACATCACACCCCGCTGCACCATTTCCGGGTCACAGCTGTGGTACATGAGCTGTGTTCGAAATCGTTCCCTATTCACTCACTCACTATTCCCTATAGTGTTCATGATATAGTGCACTACATAGGGAATGTACAAACGAGAATTCGGACACTACGCTGAACATTTCTAAACGTAATTTGCGTCAGTAAATGCGCCGGGTGTGACGCAGACAGATGCGCCCAGATTGTGTAAACAAACCGGGCACTCTAGAGGAAAGCTGGAGGTTGTATTGATGTTGAATGTTACATTTCCTTGAACAAGGTTTTTCTTATTAATTTTGAATGTTTCATTTTCTTGTTAAATCCCAAATAAATTGTTGATATTTCTAAACGAAAGCCGGAGACTCCATCATTAAATGTAGTCGTTTTCGCCGCTTGCGTACCGCGGGAAGTAGGGGTGCTGGGGGTGCTGCAGCATTCCGGTTATGTGTTTATACTTGTGACAGGGCGAACAGGCGGCCGACGCGCAGCGGAGGTGTCTTGCTTCACCCTGAAGGGGCTTATTTTAGATAATGACCGGCGACGTTCTATACTACATCATCCCGCTTATTACAAGGCTACTTGCCAAGACGAAAAAATAACTTCACATGGTGTGTCTTTTTACAATTTATTCGTTAGCAGCATTCATAGTGTTGATCAGCAGAGAAATAGTCCTTCCCTGTCTTATCACAGAAAACGATCATTTCTAAAAACTCCGGCCAAAGTGGAGATTTCTGAAAACGCCGGTTATGTGTTGTCGTGTCAACGGGGAGAAACGGGATTTTAGGTTCTGAAGCGTCACATGCACCAGGAAATGCTTAACGTCATGTGAGCGCCCGCTGTACCGTATTGGTCCGAATATAAACACAAACCCCATTGTAAGACGACCTATATTTGGAAAAAAGATTTGAAGACCAGATCTTGTTTTTATAAATAAATAAATTGTATTCATTGAAATAATATACAAAAACAAAAAGGCTTGGAATAAAACACTGGATTGCCACTAAATAGTAGTGCAAATAGGCCGTACTGATGTGTACACCAAAGACTATTCCTGACACTCCTCTGCCCCGCTGTGTTCGCTCTGGCTGTGGTCGCTCCGCACTGTTTCGGCCCTTGGCAAAGCGAGTCATCCTCGCTGCTGTCCAAGGCATTTTGAGACGCACTGTTGAGCATTAAATATATCCATTTATTTAATGCTCATATGACCTAGTGCTGAAAAAAAGTTATATGAAAAAGTGTGAGGGGAGCGGTGGTGCGCTAAACTTGTTCTGCGAGAAGCTGGATGTGAACCATGGTGTGAACACAACGATCGATTTTCGACTGTGCGCGCATGCACTGGTGTAATTGAGCTGCGCTGCTATATTTCTTTTTTATCAATGTAGCAAGTTGCGAGTCTAGTGCAGGCTGAGTTTTTTTTTTTTTCAGCACCCCCTGCTGAGAATACGTTCCCGCGGCTATCCTTGCGGTTATTGAGCTTCTTCTTCTCCTCCGGAAAAACACGACTGCATTGCATTGTGGTATATGGGAGTAACACGTAGGGAACATCATATGTACACTCACATTTTGGGTATTTTAAGTGCACTATATAGGGCATGAAATTAACCAGTGAGAATTCGAACAACACTACAAAATAGCGAGCACCCTATATAGTGCACTATATCCGTGATAGGGAACGATTTCGAACACAGCTACGAGCTGTGTGTCATCAGCGTGTGTCATCATGACAGCGCCGCTGGCGCCGACGCATCGAAACTTAAATCAGCGGAGGCTCACGGCTCACGCTGGTCCAAGGGGAAGACCTCGTATTTGTTTTTAAGAAAAAAATTGAAAAATAAAAACGCGTTTTTTTCAAAGTGATAAATTATTATAAATAATTAATATTATAAAATTATTATAAAGATGACCCCCCCATAGTATCAACTATCGGCGATCGCTAGGGGGCGCTATCGGACGATGGAAGCTTGTAGACGATTGCCCAACCCTAATTGTTACGTATTTTAAAGGCACCCAGTGCAACTTTATGTAAACATTCAATGAAAAATAAACATTCAATTTCTAGTCTTTTTTACACGTAGTAAGTTTAAATAACTCCATACCATTACATATCGACATTCAAGGAGCAAAGATGAGACCTCGCTGTGTGGTGAGAACTGATAGAAAATCGTAAACAACAACAATCGTCGGTGGGGAGAAGCCATTTTTCCATTGACTGGAAGCCTGCTTTATTTATTGTAGGTTACAAAAAATAAAGAAAATGGCGGCATTGTTGTTGTTATCGATTTTCTATCAGTTCTCACCACACAACGACGTCTCATCTTTGCTGCTTGAATGTCGGTATGTATTGGTATGGAGTTATTGAAACTTACTACGTGTAAAAAATACTAGAAATTGAATGTTTATTTTTAAGCCTCGAAAGTTGCACTGGGTGCCTTTAAGAACCTGAGCTGCCCCCACATAGCCCCTAGGAAGCAGGACCAAACATATAAGCCGTAAATACTATACATAGCCACAAGGGGAGCAGGACCTTACTGAAGGATGCAATAACGGCTCCATCCACAGAATGCTGCACCACAGACAAGTGAGGAAGCCGAGGGTAACGTCACACCGGCTCCGCCCACTTCACACAGGCCATGTGGATCCGACCATAATAGTCAACAGTAAACTAAAACTCGTCAGAATCTTCTAGCTGCTACCAGACAAAGGGTTAATGTTTTTGATCAGCTGGGAGACGCTCAGCACGTGTTCAACACGCTTCCACCTCCTTTTCCTCCGTAGTTACCATACAACAAATAAAGTGTGTTAAAAGCTATCCTGGATTGGAACCCTTTCTTGGAAGAACTCTGCAATATACACACCGAAGGCATGATGCCACCATAGGTTTGCAGAGAACTATATACAATATACACACTGAAGGCATGATGCCACCATAGGTTCGCAGAGAACTATATACAATATGCACACTGAAGGCATGATGCCACCATAGGTTTGCAGAGAACTATATACAATATACACACTGAAGGCATGATGCCACCATAGGTTTGCAGAGAACTATATACAATATATTTCATTTCCAATTTTTCTGAATTGGGTCGTCGACTAAAAGGAACTTCTTTGAGAGACGAAACGGAATTGCGCACGTTTGCTGCCATGTTGAAATCAGTAAGTGACTTGATCGAAGATATGCCTTCGTGGTCTTTGCTCAGTTACGTATGACGCAAGCACGTTAGGGCGAGTCCCAAATCCCCATTGAAAATGCATTGAAGGCTAACATTAGAGTCAACGGAGAAGGCTTGGGCGATTTTCCACGTCGATGAATTCGCCCATAGAGGCGGGACCATTTGAAACGCGACTTGAATCTGACGATTCTGATTGGACAATGACAGATAATAGAATAATAATAGTCTAGAACACTGAAAACTACTTTTGCCGTGTAGAATAATAAAAAAAAAATAATCCTCTTTCTCCCAGTTTGTAGTGCGTCGCCCAAATCGCCCCTATACACCATCCACCCCTGTTCATACACCCATTCACACACATACACCCATACAAACACACAATCACACATTCACCCATGCATACACATTCACACATTCATACACACATTTACCCATTCATAAACATTCACCCATTCATAAACACATTCACCCATTCATACACACATTCACCCATGCATACACAGATTAACACATCCTTACTCACATTCAACCAATCATCCACCTAGCGGGGTCTGACCTGTCATGTGGCAGGGGCGCCCCCATCAGCGTGGTCAGGGTGGGGAGCAGGTCCATGTGGGAGGTGGGCTGGTCCACCACCCGCCCCCGGGGGAGCAGCCCAGGCAGGCTGAGGATCCCCGGGACCCGGATCCCCCCCTCCCAGTTAGTGGATTTACCCGCTAGGGGGGAGAAGGGTGGTGCTTAGGTTAATGAGGGAGGGAGGGGTGGAAGGAGGGAGGGAGGGAGGGAGGGGGTGAGAGGTGAGTAAGGGAGAGAGTGAATGAGTGACTGAGTAAGTGAGTAACACCGGGATTCCACCGGACGCGTTACGGCAACGTTACGGCTGCGGCACGTCTTGGCCGCGACTTTGCCCTGCTTGCATTTCCACCGGGCGCGTTACGGCAGCGCAACGCTGCCTTGCGAGCCAGCCGTATTCACGCGAGATCACGAGATCCCGCGATAATCCTAAACCTAATGTACTCACCTTCCACTCCCAAAACTACTGCAATTAAATGCCAGGCTTTGTCCTTTCTGACATTGTTCTTATAAAAAGGATGATTTGAGACCCTTTGATTGATTGACTGCTGACCTGGTGCCACCGGTCATGACGTAATAATGTTTTATTTTGAAAATTGAGCGGAATGCTCTATGGCTTTTACTTTTTAACTTCCTGCCCTGATCGATCTGCTCTGTTGAAATTGACGCGGTTCAGCAGCGGCTCGCGGCAAAAATAGGAATGCTACGGAACGATAGCGCTGCGGCGCGGCACGCCGCTCCTGGGACGCTGCTGAGACGTTCCGCAGCCGCGCCCGGTGGAAATGGTCTCATTGATTAGAGTGGAACCTATCTGCTGCGGTGACCGCGGCCAAGACGTGCCGCTGCCGTAACGTTGCCGTAACGCGTCCGGTGGAATCAGGCCGTAAGGGAGTGAGTGACCGAGTAAGTGATTGAGGGAGGGAGTAAGGGAGGGAAGAGTGAGTGAGTGAGTGAGTGAGTGAGTGAGTGAGTGAGTGAGTGAGTGAGTGAGTGAGTGAGTGAGTGAGTGAGAAAATAATCTCAAAATAATCTCAACAAACACCTCGGACGGACATAGAAACTACTGCTTCATGATACAGAGGAAAAACATGACCTGGTTACCAACTTTAATCAATAGAAGTTGACTGGCTTCATTCCCCTGCACACCTAGCACGCATGGACACCTAGCACACACATAGCACGCACCTAGCACGGACGCACCTAGCACAAACCTTGCACACACCTAGCACGCACCTAGCACACACCTAGCACACACCTAGCATACACGCAACTAGCACACAACTAGCACGCACCTAGCACACATGCACGTAGCACACACCTTGCACGCACCTAGCACACACATACCATACACCTAGCACTCACCTAGCTCGCACCTAACACACAGCTAGCACACACCTAGCACTCGTGCACCTAACACACACGTAGCTCACACCTAGCACACACCTAGCACGCATGCACCTAGCACCTCATTCGCCTTTAAACTTCATTCTCCATTTTCCCGCCCTTCTTCCTCAGTTAGCTCTAAAAGCTAGCGTGGAGCGGGGGCGTCCTCCTACCCTTGTAGACGCCGTTGGAGCCATGGTGGACCTCGCCCTGGTCCGAGACCTCCTCCAGGTGGGCGCCCTGGTCCGAAGTCAGGTACACCAGCGTGTTGCCCCTCAGGTTCAGCCTCTCCAGTGTGTCCACGACGAACCCTGGGGCCGGGGGTATGGTCAGAGCTCACCTCAGAACACACACCTAGCACGCACCTAGCACACCCGCACCTATCACGCACCTAGCACTCCCGCACCTGGCACGCACCCTCACATAGAACCCACACCTAGCACGCACACCTAGCAGGCACCTCGCAAACAATTCATTTGGCGGACATTAATTAACCCTAACCCAATTAACCGGTAGGCACACTCACCCACAGCCCAGTCCACCTCTCGGACGGCGTCGCCATAGATACCGTGGGGGCCGGACTCCCTTAAAGTGGGCGTGGCAAAGAGGGCCGTGTGCACCTGGAGGAAGGATAGGAAGAGGAGGAAGGGCTTCCCCGAGTTACTGGTGAGAGGGTGAGAGGGTGAGGGGATGAGGCAGGGAGGGAGGGATGGGGGGGGTGAGGGAGGGAGGGAGGGAGGGAATCACTCCACCAGCACCACCGCCACCACCACCTCCATCACCACCAATACCACCTCCACCACCAATATTACCAACCCCACCACCACCACTACCATCTCCACCAACACCACCACCACCACCACGTCCTCCACCAATCACCACCGCCACTACCAACGCCACCACCACAACTACACCAACCGCGACTACCACCACTACCACCACCGCTACCACCACCACCACCACCTCCTCTACCACAACCACTACCACCACCACCACCACCGCCACTAGCACCTCCACCGCCACCGCCACTACCCTCCATCACCACCACCACTACAACCACCACCTCCACCGCCACCACCACCACCTCCACCTCCACCACTACCATCTCCACCACCACCCACTAACACCACAATCATGACCACCGCCGACATCGCCATCGTTAAACCCAGACCGCCGCCCTACCGCTCCATGAAGTCCACCGCCTCCCAGGTCATGCGTGCGGTCAGGTCCTCGCTGACGTAGGGCTTCTCGACCACCTGCTGGTCCCGCATCAGGACGCAGTTCAGCGCGCCGATGAGGTGGTCGAACACGAGGTACAGGCCGGCCGTGGCGGCCCCGATCAGCAGCAGTCCCAGCCCCACCCGCCAGCCTCCGAACGGGGCGGGCAGGCAGGCGAAGCAAAGGACGGCTGTCCAGAACGAGGCGGCGACCACGTATCGGACGTACGGCCACACCTGGGCGAAGACAGAGCCATGGCCCGCGATGCAGTCCCGCAGGTGCGTCATGGGCGTGCCGTAGAAGAGGTCGAAGCCGTGATTTGCGGGGTGGTGGCAGTGGTCCCCGGCATGCTCGCAGTTCAGACCCAGGTGCCACTTTCCTGGAGGCGGCGGGAAAAGGACGTTCAACGTTTATCGGACGTTTATTGGACGTTTGTCAGATGTTTGTCCGAGCAATGACAAGTTCCACAACAGATTTCACTAGAGAGGACCAACGTCCGACAAAATTTCGGACGTTTGTGTGAGTGAATGACTAAGGAAGGGATTTACATTGATTGGGAGAACGAGTAGTTGAGTGGGACCGAGTGAGTGAAAGAGTGGGTGTCCGAGTAAGTAAGTGAGTATGGGAGAAATTAACCATTACTTTTTATATTAACTATGAGTATTATCAGGCCTATATATCATATAGATACATTAATAGTGGAAAGCAGCAAAATCACCTCTGATTTAGCTGCTTTCCACTATCGTGCGTCTTTCACGTAACCTGTGCTCTCTCTCTACAGGCTGACCCGAGGCTGCCGTGTGACGCCGCAGACGCAGCCGTGTGACGCCGCAGACGCAACTTCCGGGTAGCCGGCTTGGTTTGTTTGGTTTGGTTAGCAGGACGCTTAGCGTCGACCTGCTATCTCGGTTTGTATCTATTTTTCGGTATTTATATCTGCGACCTGTTCTGCATACTCTGTATTGTATTCGCTGTTTCCTCGCTGGAGCTCCGTCTGCATCAACCACGGTAAGCATGGATTCCGGTTGTCCTTGCTCTGCCTTTCTCATGGATAAGATAGCTCTGTTAGAGAGACGTATCTGTCAGTTAGAGGATGAAAGGGTAGCTAGCATAAAGAAAACAGATACTCTGTTTTCTTTATGCTAAAACAGGTAGAAACGCTAGTCATAGGTGACTCTGTTACACGTAAAGTTAGACTACACTCGCCAGCGAAAGTTATTTGCCTACCTGGGGCCAGGGCTCCCGACATTGAAGCTAATCTTAGGGTGCTGACATGTTGCAGACCTCATTTGGAGTTAGATTAGATGAACCAAACACCGACACTAGTTTCGACAACATTGTAGTTCATGTCGGCACCGATGCTAGGACAAGACAAACTGAGGTCACAAAAAGCAACATAGCTAGGCTTTGTGACTTCGCCAGAAAGATGTGTCGGCATCGATTAATTCTCTCTGGCCCTCTACCCGATAAGGGTAATGATGAGCGTTATAGTAGATTATTGTCTCTAAATCGCTGGCTGGCACGACATAGTTCAGAGCAGGGCTTTGGTTTCATAGATAACTGGCCCTCCCTGTGGGGTCGTCCTGGTGTGCTCATGAGAGACGGCCTACACCCTACTGGGTTAGGCGCCTCAATTATGTCAAAAAACATAGATAGATGTCTTAGTCAGGCGTGACTCATCCACTCACAGCACGCTGGGCTGCAGAAGTTTAGCAAACCTGCTAGCAACATGATAGTTTACGTTGCAGAGTCTAGAACAGCAGATGGGTTAGCTGAACCAGTATCTATTGCACCAATTGTTTCAGAGCTGAGTGTTAACTGGACTCCCTCTGAAATTAACACTGTATCTATATGTACGTGGTGCGGCCTCGCGCTGTCTCGAGGTGTAAAACCCGCAGGCGAGGGCCGCGACCAGTATGTCCAACTCTGGCGATCCCACTGATCGCCTCAGAGCTGAGAGTTAACCAGACTCCCTCTGAAAATAACGCTGTACCTATATGTACGGTGGTGCGGCCTCGCGCTGTCTCGAGGTGTAAAACCCACAGGCGAGGGCCGCGACCAGTATGTCCAACTCTGGTGATCCCACTGATCGCCTCAGAGCTGAGTGTTAACCAGACTCCCTCTGAAAATAACGCTGTACCTATATGTTCGGTGGTGCGGCCTCGCGCTGTCTCGAGGTGTAAAACCCGCAGGCGAGGGCCGCAACCAGTATGTCGAAACCGCGGCATCCCCTTGACCGCTTCAGAGCTGAGTGTTAACCGGACTCCCTCTGAAAATAATAAAATGGAAGCACTCAGAATAGGGTTCATGAACATAAGGTCGCTTTCATCTAAAGCGCTCTTGGTCCATGATCTAATTATTGATGAAAACATCGACATACTGGGGCTTTGTGAAACCTGGTTAAAACCAGATGAGTTTCTAGCCCTAAACGAAGCTACTCCACCCCATTACGTTAGCACCCAAGTATCTAGAGAAGTTAAGAAAGGTGGTGGAGTAGCCCTGATATCTAATTCTAAGCTTAATTTAAAGCCAAAGAATAGATATATTTTCAGATCCTTTGAGGTGCTAGCGCTCTGCACCTCAGCTCCCCGAGAAGCGAAACGAGTTCCAGACTCTTTCGTTTTAGCTGTAATATACCGTCCCCCAGGACCGTATTCAGTTTTTGTTGATGAGTTTTTTGACTTTGCAGCTGATCTGGCTACATACTCAGACAATATTTTGCTTATTGGGGATTTCAACATTCATGTGAATAACCCATCTGATGCCCTCGCAAGGGCTTTTCTGTCCATTACAGATACGCTTGGCTTCAAACAGCTCGTCCAGCACCCAACCCACATCGGTGGAAACATGCTGGATCTCGTTCTGACACGCGGTGTAGACATTTCACAGCTAGTGGTCTCTTCCTACACCTCAGCTTTATCAGACCACTTTTTGCTCACTTTCCAGGTGGTGGTATCCTGCCCCTGCGACGATCAGCAAGATACTTTCAGCTGTCGCCGCATCACACCTGCAACCATTACAGCTATGGCAGATAAGTTATCTGGTTCACTTGTACCTCTTTGTAACTATAGTGGTTCTGTGGAGTGCCTTACTGATGACCTCAACATTGCCTTGTCTGTTGCCATTGATTCAGTTGCTCCGAACGTAACTAAAAAACAAACATTGAAAAAACCAGCCCCCTGGTTTAATGCAGAAACGCGCACTCTGAAGCGAAGCTGCAGGATCCTTGAATGCAAATGGCGCTCGACTAAACTTGAGGTCTTTCATCATGCATGGCATAACAGTCTGCTCACCTATAAGGGTGCGCTGACTATTGCCAGGAACGCCTACTTTTCCAGTATCATCAACTTGAATAGAAACAATCCCAAGTTTATTTTTGACACGGTGAGGGGTCTCACTCAGAAACAGACTCAGACCGTAGGCTCCTCGATCGTGGCAGGTGAATTCATGGATTTCTTTGAGAATACGATTCAATCAATTAGAGAGGAAATTGATGCTTGCCGCGCGGCTTGTCCTACACATCCTGTGGGGCAGGATGGGGTCCTGCCAAGTAGGATGGGGAACTCTGACGCAACTCTTCTGGAGTTCAAGGCAATTCCTTTGGTGGAACTTGAAAGGGTGATAAAGGCATCAAAGCCAACAACTTGTATGTTGGATCCTCTCCCTTCCAGGGTTCTTAAGGAACTTCTTCCCACGGTGGGGCCTGCAATCCTCTCGCTTATGAATCTCTCGTTTTCAAGGAATTGTTCCCTCCAATTTCAAGGCTGCGGTGATAAAACCGCTACTCAAAAAGCCTGGCCTAGATCCTGAATTAGTCAGGAACTATCGGCCTATATCGAATCTGCCCTTCCTGTCCAAGGTACAGGAAAGGATTGTAGCAAAGCAAATCATTGATTATCTGACAAGGAACAATCTCTTCAAACCTTTCCAGTCGGGGTTCAGGAATTTCCACTCAACTGAAACTGCTATTACAAGAGTTGTAAATGACATACTTCTTGCTTTGGATAAAAATACAAGCTCAATGCTTGTGCTGCTGGACCTGAGCGCTGCATTCAACACGATCGACCACAGCACTCTTCTTCACCGTCTTGAGCACTATGTTGGTTTCGGGGGTACGGCTCTTGGTTGGCTTGAATCGTACCTCACAGATAGAACCCAATTTGTGCTTCATGAAGGTTCAGAATCAAAGCACTGTAAATTACGCTTTGGCGTACCACAAGGGTCGGTCCTTGGTCCATTACTTTTTGCAATCTATATGCTTCCCCTGGGCGACGTTATCCGCAGCTTCGGAATTAGTTTCCATTGCTACGCGGATGACACCCAGCTCTACATTCCTGTAGATTCCGGGGACTCGGCCCAGATTCAAAGGGTTGAGTCCTGTCTGGCTGCTGTGAAGGGCTGGATGTCACAAAACTTCCTACAGCTTAACACTGGGAAGACAGAGCTGATAATTATCGGCTCGAAGCGGGACCGGGAAGAGTTAGAGGATGTCTCTCTGTGGTTGGATGGCCTCGCCATTCCACAGAGTGCGTCCGTCAAAAATCTTGGTGTCCTGTTTGACCCTCAATTATGCTTTGACCAACATATAAGAAGTATAACTAGAATTGCCTTTTTCCATCTGAAAAACATTGCAAGAATCAGACCAATGTTATCTGCAGCGGATGCAGAGACACTGATTCATGCATTTGTTTCATCAAGACTGAACTATTGCAATGCACTGTTCTCGGGATTACCGAACTCTACCACAAAAAGTCTACAGCTTGTACACAATGCGGCAGCTAGACTGCTGACCAGAACGAGAAAGTTTGATCATATCACACCTACTCTCGCCTCTCTGCACTGGCTACTAGAGCTGTCCCAAACGATTATTTTTCAAACGATTATTCTAGCGATTATTTTTTCGATTAGTCGACTGATCTAACGACTAATTTTACGATTAATCGAACGATAATTTTTTCAGTTACCAATTATTTCACATTACTTCATCAATGTAACTTTTCACACAGAATGGATATCAAAACATTTATTGTTAAAATATCAACATTTATTTTTTGTGCAATAACATTGAGCAAACACGGCACTTAAATTGTGCAAACTGCAAAATAGTGCATTTTGATGCCATATGTAGTATCTAACAAATTAACAAAATAAGTCAATCAGGAGGAATATACCAAATATAAAAATACTGTTCTACTCCTTCCTCCCTCTCTCATTGTGCAAACTGAAAAAGAATGCACTGCCACCTCAGAGACCCAACTTCGAAAACGATTTATGTAATTTAAATTGTCAACTTGTAGTGTGTGTTTACTATTTAGAACTTGTTGATAGATCGTGGAATTTCCACAGTCAACAGCTAGACTAGAACTACATAACATGACAAAAGTTCTCTTACTACTTAGAACTGGTTGCTAGATCGTGGAATTTCGACAGTCAACAGCTAGACTAGAACTACATAACATGACAAAAGTTCTCTTTTCCCAAGAGTATAAAATCCGAACCCGACAAAGTCTATTCATAATATTGTAATGACCACGGAAGAGGCAGTGAATGAAGTGATTAAACAGCTTATTAGATACCTAATAAACCGTTGGAACACGCAAGACCGGTCACCATAGCAACGCTGGTAAACAAACCCCCGGAGCTCGGCTTTTGGCCGAGTTTTATACCACCAGCCTCTGTGCTCCAGCTACTGCTTGCCGCCGCCATTGTTATGAATTTAAACGATTGGCGACTAGCGTTCTGGTGCATATTTACCGCCACGACTGGAGTGAGAGTGGGGGGGGGCGACGCAAATTATTCATGTCAAAGAATTTTTGAATTAGATTACGTCGACTATGTCGACTAGTCGTCCCAGCTCTACTGGCTACCAATAACTTTCAGATCAGACTTTAAGGTGCTACTGCTAACCTATAAAGCCTTGCATGGATTATCTCCATCCTACCTGAAGGACCTGATCATTCCTTATAGTCCTTCTCGGTCCCTCCAGTCTTCGGGAGCCGGCCTTCTTTCATTGCCGAAGGTTAAAAAGAAATCGGCTGGACAGAGACCGTTTGCCTATCGAGCCCCCTTCCTATGGAATAGGCTGCCATTAGCGATCAGGGAAGCTGACTCTGTGGAGCTATTCAAAGGAAAGCTTAAAACGCACCTCTACAATCTTGCATTTGGAGTGTGAAAACGACAGATGCGAAGTGAAGACCACTCTGTTTGCTTGTGCTTTTCTTCTTACATCATACATTCCCACTATGTACTTCTCCGTTTTAATTCACTATTCTGTCTGTTCTAGCGTGTTGCGGGTACTGGACTGGATGCCTGAACTCTCCTCATGGATAACCGGCCAGAACCCCATCACCATTTTAATATGATGTGCATGCATTTACCTGTATGTCAATTGTGGCACCCATTGCACTCCTGACCATCCCTGGAAGAAGGGATCCCCTACTATGCGTTTCTTCTCAAGATTTCTTCCTTGCTGATTTCAAGGGAGTTTTTTCTTGCCCATGTGGGGGCATGGGTAAAGGGGGGTGTCACAAATATTTGGCCTGTTAAGCCCTTTGAGACTGTAATGGTGATTAAGGGCTATACAAATAAAATTGAATTGAAAAAATAAAAAATAAATTATAGGAGAGCCTCACACGGCGCCAGAGAGTCTGGGGCCAAGGCGTACTGACGTCCACCTAATGTTTAGATTAACTGCGGATGATGACCACATACTTAAAGGAATGTATGGCTGACCGTCCTTACCATAAAAGGAGTTCTTATGTGCATGCTGAGGCAGGTCATACCATTTGGAAAACAGCTTTGTTTGAGAGAATAAAAAGACCGTGATCGGGTGACCCGATCGGCTTCATTGTTGCTTGTTCGCGGGTAACAATAAAGTCTCTTGTCATACTCGATCCGGACTCCTCGATTCCTCATGCTCTCTTAGTTAGTTGAAGTGATAGAATTCTGTTATTTTCTACCACATGAGTGAGGGAGTAACTCAGTGAGTGAGTGAGTGACCAAGTGAGTGAGTGAGTGAGTGAGTGAGTGAGTGAGTGAGTGAGTGAGTGAGTGAGTGAGCGAGTGTGACCGAGTGAGTGTGACCGAGTGAGTGGGTGAGTGAGTGACCGAGTGAGCGACCGACCAACTGACCAAGTGAGTGGGGGAGTGAGTGACCGACCAACTGACCGGGTGACTGAGTGAGGGACGGATCCGGGGGGGCGGTACCCACCTATCAGAGCTGTGTTGTAGCCCTGACCTTGGGCCAGTTTGGCGAAGGTCACCTCGTTGCTGGGAAGACCTCCGGAGGAGGCGGAGAAGATGTAGGCTCCCACTCTGCCCAGTCCGACCATACCTGCCCCCAGTAACACACAGATGGGCATGACAACTCCCCCTCTGGTCACCAGTCAACAAGTTAGGGGGGGGTGGTGGTGGTGGGTAATGATGGTGGTGGTGTTAGTGGGCCATGGTGGTGTTAGTGGGTCATGGTGGTGGTGTTAGGTGACTGGGGGCTCATGGGACTTTTGTGGCGGGAATTTAGGCTTTTGTTGGCGGCAAGTTTGCAGAGAACGTCAGTTCGTCCTTCTGTGTGAGACAAACTGCTAAGTCCTTATGGAATATAATTCATTATCCCATTCAGATATTATATAATATATATATATATATATATATATATATATATATATATATATATATATATTCACCTGTCATCGTATGACTAAATGTTAACTTGGTGTATTATTGCCGTTCCATGTAAACCGAAGTCCGGAGATTGTAGCTTGATAGCATTATCAATCGCTAGCATGCTCGCTAATAATGGTTAACTGGTAAGTCCTACTGTAATATATTATCCGTTCAGATACCATCATATGAGTCTGTGTGGCATGCGAGCTAACGTTATGTCCACTATTTTATTTATCTGTGAATATAAAAGTATTACTGGCGTTTTTAATAGCTGAATAGTCAGGGGCACAGGAGAGACGTTCCCTCCAGGGCCGATGTTCTCTCGGGGTAACACCCTTCACTTTGACCGGCAGTGGGTCTGCTTATAGGTCGGAATGAAGCGGCCACGATTATTGACGGGCTGGGTACTTTATTCGTAGTTCCACTGACTTAACAGTACACACAACCGGACTCGTTCGTTCACTAAACTGACATGCGCAATCGCTCGCTCTCCTCGCTTGTCCGCTCACTCGCTGAAGTCAACACACGCTGCCATTCTCACGCACACACATACGAGAGCGTAGTGTGTACTGAATGCATCTTGATGATGATACACTTCTTATATTGACACGACACCGGCTTCCTCTATCTTCTTCGCCACCTTTTTTTAATAAATCGCCGTTTCTCGTTTTCCGACGGCGACAACCATAGATATATATATTAATAACTAGATGCCTAACGCCCCGTGCCCACTACCTCCGTCAGTTGACCGTTGCCCATTGACTTTGAATGGGGACGGACGCGCAATGCATTGTGGATCCGTCCGTTCAGTTGGAGCGTTCGCCACCGTCAGAAAGTTGAACAATTTTCAACTTTTTCGGCAGCGACGGTTCCGTCATCCAATCAGATCGCGTATGCAAATGTAAGCACTGTGACGCGACTCGGGCTCTGACGTTACTGGAAAGCGGGTCATCTTGCCTCGCAACAAGCAGGAAGAAGCGGGAAGAACCCGGCAAACCGATTTGATTGGCTGACGGATGCATCTGCAAAGACTACTCCCCCATCCGTCAGCCACGCCTTCCCACGTCCGTTGACTGACGGTGCAGTGGGCACGAGGCGTAACGCTACATGCCCACTGCACCGTCAGTCAACGGACGTGGGAAGGCGTGGCTGACGCCGCTGCCTTTTCTGGGTTGCAGTAACTTACAAGAGGTCCTCACTTGGACTTGGAGGATTCACTGCAAGCAATATACAAGTAATTTAATATAGCACCACCACCTCTCTCTAGCTAAAATGGCTTCTTCAGGGCCATTTGCAAAACCCTGTTTATATTACGTTGTTTATCATACTTGGCACTGTATTTTCTGCCTGTTATTTTACAGACTCATTTGAAAAGGCCAAGCAACATGAAGAAAAGTATGTCACTACTGGATGTCCGACCACTGATTTGGAATCAGAGGTGGAAGCAGATGTACATCGGAAAAGAAGAACAAGGTACAGTTGAATTCCTCAACCAAATGTGCTGGGTAAATTAGCCTACACCTAGACGCCGCTGCCTTGTGGTGAGTGTCAACCCAGAGATTATAAAGTCAGGGTTCGATCTCCGGACGAGTCATAACAAAGACTTGAAACTGCTTGGCACTCAGCTTTGAGTGTTGGATTGGATATCTGTCCTGTGTCATGTCTATGTGTACTTGTATGTCAATCCGCCTCATTTCACAGAAACGGGCGATGGGCTCCTGACCCGAGAACAGTCTTTCTCAAGGCTTGCTCATTTAATGTAATTATATTTAAAATTCTTTCAATTGCTGGGAATGTTTGATATATATTTTAAGAACAAATACTGTGTATGCGGAGTCAGATGAGGAGCCAGAAACCAGCAGTGTTAAGAGAAAATTTGCCAAGCCACCTGCTATTCACTTTCCAGGTACAGTGGTGACACTGTCAGTTATGACACTACAACTACTTTTGCCATGTATAATTCAACTTATTTGTTAATACAGTGCTGCCAGTATCCAACCAGTACCCCTCTCTACCAACCCCAGATGCAAGCAGTGGTTTGTCATTGCTTATTACAATGGCATATGAGCTTTAATTTAGTTCCTCTGGCAATACATGCAAACATATCAGTCATGTGATATGTGTTGAAAAGTTACAGCTCTATTCCCTTCTTTTAGCCTCTGGAGGAAACTATTCTGAGGATGTTCAGTCATTTGACCAGCCTAATAATGGTAAGTGAACCACTTCACATAACTAACTCAGGTCGGACAGATTTTAAATGTGTTATAGCAATCATAGTTTATGTTTTGTGTTCTCTCATTTTAGACTTTAGTGGAAACTTCTTGGCAGAGCTAGAGTCAATAGATCTCTGTAATGATGGTAAGTAGACAAATAGGCTCCATGGCTATGTGATGCCCTCAGCCACTCTTATTGTGTCTAGAGTCTGTTTATTCAGTGTCTCCCTATCTTGCAAGGATATAATTTGATTGTCTTCTTTTAGACTTTCCTGGCAATCACCATCACCACCCCCAGGGCTATACAGGTGAGTTAACTAACAATTTTTTTATAGATATATTTTTTAACACCAGACATGCCAACCAATCTCAAATGCTGCCATTCGATGGCCAATCAATCGGCATCCTTAGTTGCTATATGGTGCTCATTCATAACAACTTTGATAGTGCTTATTTACCTTATTTTCTTATTGCTGTCTGTATGTGAATGCAGAAAGTAGTTTTGCTTCAAAAAATAATATGCATTCAAAAGAGTAATACATTTGCATCACGAATTGTTGGCCGTAAAAAAGTCTGACCTCATCCGGCACTATTTTCCCTCCCTTCATATTACTGCGCGTACCTTTTCATCAGCTGAAGGAGGCAAAAGGAGACCGCTACGACGCTTCTCTCGCTGTCCATTTGACATGGCACATTGTACACTTTAGCAAACTAACCATTTTCTCTCTAATCTGTTAAGATTACCCGCTTGGCATTAGTCGGAGGGACCAATGCCGAAAATATGATCCGGCGAATGCTATCCGCTACCATGGCAAACAGTGTAGCATGTATTTTCAACTGGGCGGGAAAGGGACCGAAGAGGGCCTTCAAGGACACGTTAATGCAGGACTGCATGTTTGGTGAGTCTGCAAATGAAAATACTACGGATTTGGCATTTTTGATGATGAATGTTGAATTTATTTAATATTTAATATTTATTTAATTCATAAGTATTTTAAACTTCTTCTGAAGTAAATAAGAATGGATGCATTTTCCTCACCATGGAGGAAGCCTGATAAATATGGAGGGCCAACTCTGCCATAATTAAAAATAAATAAATCACTCAATACCTAAATATACCACTTCTGTCTACTCGCTCTGCATCTCCGGCCTATCAGTGACATCATTTCAGTGCCCTCCTCTGAGACACAGAGTAGACATAAACTGTGCCATTGTTTTACTATATGAAGATTCTTTTTTTCTTTTTGTTGCAGCGGCTGCTCGTCAATTTGACCGCAAGTTGACAGAATTGCAGTACAGGGGTGCCCTGCAGAAGTGACTGCATTATGCACCGGAGAGGAGTGGCGGGGTACCAAGAAAAGCCAAAGATTAAGGACTATTAAGGACAAATGTTACTGTAATGTTCTAATTATAGGGTTAATTATAGGGTTAATGTTCATAATTCCTTAAAATGTTAAGATGTTTGTTTATAATTGCTTTTGAATATTTATTAAATAACTTTGAATAATGGTCTGTTTTGTTGTTGTTTTTTTTGTTCATAGAGCATTCAATAAAGCAGCTGTTCTCAACCTTGGTTTCTTAAAAAGAATGGAAATAGCCAATCTAATGGGGTTTTTAATGAGGCATATTGAAAACATACAAAGCAAGGTTGAAAAGTGTTGAAATGGCCCTTTAATAATAACATTGTTTCAATGTATAATGCAATGCATATATATAGTTGAATCAATGTTGTTCAATTCTACATTCTTTCAATGTTGATCATATCATGATTGAATCAAGGTTGATTCATTGTCAGAATTGATTGAAAATTCAACGTTATTTCAATGTTGATCATAGCGAGCACTTTCAATGTATATTTCAATGTCTGACCTCAATGTTGATCACAACCTTCAGCCTGACCATATCTCAACGTTGATTCAATCCAGTTTTGCTATCTGGGAGTGGTGGTGTTAGTGGGTCATGGTGGTGGTGGTGGTTGTGGTGGTGTTAGTGGTTCATGGTGGTGAGGGTGGTGGTGGTGGTGTTAGTGGTTCATGGTGGTGAGGGTGTTAGTGGGTCATGGTGGTGGTGGTGGTGGTGGTGCTGGTGGTGGTGGTGGTGGTGGTGGTGGTGGTGCTGGTGGTGGTGGTGGTGGTGGTGGTGGTGGTGGTGTTAGTGGTTCATGGTGGTGGTGGTGTTAGTGGGTCATGGTGGTGGTGGTTGTGTTAGTTGGTTATGGTGGTGGTGGTGGTGGTGTTAGTGGGTCATGGTGGGGGTGGTGGTGGTGGTGGTGGGTCATGGTGGTGGCGTTACACGTTGGTGCTGGTGGTGCCCTGTCAGGTGGAGGACTCACCGGAGCGCACGGGGTACCTCCCGGTCAGGAAGGCGGCCCGGCTGGGGGTGCAGAGCGGGGCGGCGGCCAGGTGCTGGGTGAGCCTCACCCCCATCTGGGCCAGACGGTCTATGTGAGGGGTGCTGGGGGGAGGAGGGAGTGGGAGGGAGGGGGAGGCACCGCCCAGGTTCAGGGGTGGTGGTCACTCACTCTCTCCCTCACTCCCTCACTCAATCTCTTCCTTGCTCACTCACTCATTTGGTCTCTCACTCACACACTCACTTGGGCACTTACACTCACAAAACACTCACTAACTCACTAACTCATTCACGTGAGTCACGTTGTGACGTGATGACGATGTGATAGCACGCCGGCATGCCGCGCTTCGTTTCCCACAGGAGTATGTCTACCTGATCTTCTAAAGACTCATCAACCCCGACCAAACTTTTCCTAAAAAACTATCCGAAAAATATCCAAACAGGCTACTCTAGCTTTTTTTCACCTCGCAGAACGATGAGTAAAGCCAAAGCCAAAGCCGCGCAAAATACGGAAACCGATGAAGCCCTGACCCTGGCGTCTTTTTCCAGCTTGCTGGAGACAAAGCTTGCCTCCCATAGACAAGGAATCTCTGATGACTTCAATAAAGCCCTCACTGCTCTCGAGGGAAAACTTGATGGGATCTCAACAACAGTGACTGCCAACTCGTTCAAACTCACGGCTCTCGAGACAAGTGTAAATGACCAGGACAGACGCCTGTCAGTGTTAGAAGAAAAAACCAGCACACTAACAACAAGCAACGCTAAGTTAGCCGCCAAGGTACTTGACCTCGAGTCACGTAGCCGACGAAACAATATAAGAGTTATTGGCTTACCTGAAACCATTGAAGGCACTCAACCCACCGCCTTTTTCTCTAACATGCTTGGGGAAGTCTTCGGTGATGTCCTGGGCTCACCGCCGGAATGTGAAAGGGCCCACAGATCCCTGGCTCCTAAACCAGCTCCTCACCAGCGACCGAGGCCAGTCATAATACGGCTTCTTAAATTCCAACATAAAGACAGGATCATCCGCGAGGCCCGACTGAAGAGAGGACAGCTAAAGTTCCAAAACCATTCCATACTCATCTTCGAGGACTATCCCCCAGAGGTCGTGGAATTACGGAGGGAGTATCGTGAGGTCATGTCAGAGCTGTACAAGCTGAATCTTAAACCAGCCTTACTTTTCCCAGCCAGGCTCACCATCCACTGCCCGAAATCGGGAGGAAGGAAAAACGTTTCCTCAGTGACTGAAGCGAAAAATCTCATAGCGTCCCACAAACATGACTAACTGTTATTTATCTGTTTGCTTTCGCTTTCATGGACTCGGCCTACCCGCAAATTTCGTAAATGATTAGACCTGCAGACAGGACTAAAACGGATATGCCCCCCTCATAACGGGGGATCTGACGTTCTTCTTTTTTCCTTTTTGCTTATTCTTTTCATTTAGTACAACGTCCTTTAATTGCAGATGGAGGATGGGTAGGTGGGGGAGAGGGATGAGATCTATCTGTTTATGTTCTTCAAATCCAAACTCTCTGGCCGACATATGATATGGGTAAACGGAAGTGACAGCGATGCAAAATCATCTCGCAAGACATGGTACTGGTTTACTTCTGCGTATATGTGTGTGTGAGCGAACACACCCGGTGCCTTTTTTGTTTAATTATCTGTATGTGTATGAGTATGTATGCCTGGTGCTTTTGTGTGTGTATGGTTGTATGGATGAGTGTTTTCCCAGTACACCTACTTGAAAATCCAACTATTATGAAATATGGGTTTTGTTGACTTCAATAATGATGGAGATACACAGCAATGTACTGATATTGGTAGCAATGTCACATGTAATGTCTATAACACAGAGCAATTAAAACCTGTCTATGATCAGCATAACTACTCTCTGCTGCATCTTAATATCAGAAGCCTTAGTAAACACTATGATGATTTAACTTCATTACTCACCACCACAGGTTGTAGCTTCGATATTATTGGATGCAGTGAATCTTGGCTCAATGATTACTCATGTGTAGACTTATTTAACCTTGACGGGTATACCCTACATCTTAAGAACAGACCCAATAGAAGAGGTGGAGGTGTTTGCCTTTATGTAAAAAATAGTATTTTTGTAAAAGTTTGTGATTTTGATATTGATGATGATCACTCTGAATCTTTATTTATTGAAATTAACACTAAGGATAAAAACCTAATTGTTGGTGTAATCTATCGTCCACCAGATTTAGAGGTAAACTGGAAGACTTGTTACACAAACTGAACAAGTCAAACAAAGACTGTATCATTCTTGGTGACTTCAATCTAGACATATCCAAGAATGATGCAGCAAAACATGATTTCATTAATACTATGCACTCCTCTTCCTTCTTCCCCACTATCAACACATTCACCAGAGTCACACAGACCTCCAGCTCCATCATCGATAACTTCATTACCAACATTCGGAACACCAGGTTAGTGACAGGAGTGGTACGGTCTGACATCACTGACCACTTTCCCATAGCATTCTTTTATGGCTCAGCCAAAATGTACTCGATCCCACACCCTAAAACTAAAAAATGTAAAATTATAAATGAGATAACATTACAGCTGTTAAATGCTAACCTGCTAACCAAGCCATGGGAGACCATTTACAACTGTACCACTCCTGACGCTGCATATGACAATTTGATAAAATACAATCAATGACTCCATCGAGGTTTCTATCCCTGTGAAATCGGTCAAATGCCGGACCACTGCCCAAAATCCCTGGATAACTAAGGGAATTGTAAAATCCATCAAACATAAGAATAAACTTTATAAGTGCTACCTCACAAATCCAAGTACTGAAACTAAAAAGAAATACCCTACTTATAGAAACAAGCTCACTCACATAATTAGAAAGAGTAAGAGTAAGTATTACACTGAACTTTTCAATTCATCACGGGGTGACTGCAAGAGGATGTGGAAAGTCTTAAGTGGAGTCCTAAACAAGGGTTGTCAACCTATTGTTCTTCCAGTCACTGGAGACATCGAAGAAGACCTCCCTACAAATTTTAACAACTACTTTGTTTCTATTGGGGAAAATCTCGCTGCCACCATCAGACAACCCCAGGGGGTACATTTTCAACAATACTTAACTGGCAATTACTTACACTCCTTTTTCTTGAAGCCAACAGACAGTGCTGAACTTTTCGAGATAATTATGGGCTTAAAGACCTCAAATACAGCTGGTATTGATGGTATTAGTAGTAAAAATCTGAAAACTATTGTCGATGTGATCTTGGAGCTGCTCGCTCATTGCATTAACCTCTCTCTTACAACAGGGGTCGTGCCAAAAATGGCTAAAATTGCAAAGGTCATACCAATTTTTAAATCAGGAGACAAGAACATCATGAGCAATTATCGCCCCATATCACTATTACCAACTCTCTCTAAAGTATTTGAAAAGGTTGTATATAACAGACTGAATGGCTATCTTGAAAAATTCAGTTTGGCTTCAGGAAAAAGAGCACCACCTGTATGGCTATACTTGACCTTGTTGAAAAAATCAATGACTGTATTGATGAAGGTAAATTTGGAATAGGTATTTTCCTTGATCTATCAAAGGCCTTTGATACTATTGATTTTAAGATACTACTGAACAAACTACACCACTATGGTATCAGAGGCCTCGCTCTTGATTGGTTCAAAAGCTATCTCTATGACCGTCAACAGTATGTTTTTGCAAATAACTGTAGCTCACCCTGCAAGCACATAAACTATGGGGTCCCCCAGGGGTCAATTTTGGGGCCACTCTTATTTATCCTTTACATCAATGATTTTGTAAATTCCACCAATATCTTTCATAAAGTAATTTTTGCTGACGATACAAATCTCTTCACCTCACACAGAAACCTACTCACTCTCCAAGACACTATAAACACAGGGTTAATCAAAGTGGATGCCTGGTTTAAATGTAACAAACTTTCACTCAATGTTAATAAAACTAATTATATGTTATTTTGCTCAAACAGAAAGAAAATCAATACTGAACTGGTACATATCAATATCGACAATCAGGAGATCATAAGGGTAAGCTCCACAAGATTCCTGGGGGTCCACATTGATGAATTTGTCAACTTCAAATATCACATTGATCATCTGACAAAGAAATTATCAAAATATGTTGGTCTTTTCTACAAACTCAGACATTCTCTACCATTATCTGCTTTACTCACTATGTACAAAACCCTTTTTGAACCGCATCTGAATTACTGTAATGCCATATGGTCCAATACCTTTCCCAGTTACCTTTTAAAACTTGAGAGTCTACAAAAGAAAGTCATACGTGCTATGTCCTGGGCTGCAGTAAATACTCCAACTCGCCCGCTTTTCCATTGCCATGGTCTTCTAAGACTCACTGAATTCAATCTCTTCCATAATGCTTGTCTAATGTTTGAAGTCATAAATGGCCTAAACCCCAGACTGACCGGCCTGCTCCCTATCTGCCACCCCCAGAACCAACACCGAACCAGGAACAAACACCTGATAACGGTTAAACAACGGCGTTTACATTGTACGGGTATGAGTGTTGCCTGCAAGGGGCCACAGATCTGGAACAGACTTGATGAGGATCTAAAGAAGCTGTGCTTTCTGTCCGCTTTTAAAAAAAAACTAAAAGCATATTTACTGGCTACCTATTTATAATGTACCCTAACAATATGATGGATGTACTGGGATTATTACTGTATGATTGATTGTATGTATTTGTATGTTTGTTTTGTCGGCACTGTTAAGTTAAATGTACTGTATGATTGATTGTATGTATTTGTATGCTTGATTGTCTGCACTATTTATGTTTTCTTGCATGGTACCACATTGTGCATCGCTAAATTGATTGATATTGCTTTCATTAACCTTGGGCCCCCGCCCAAAAGCTTTCAATAGCTTATTTTGGGGGACCCATTCATGCATGCATGCACGTATGTATGTATGTATGTATGAATAAATAAACTTGAAACTTGAAACTCACTCACTCCATCCCTCCCTCACTCACATATATATGATTATTATTTTAAAAGTTGTCATGACCTCTAATGCGTGCGTTACCTAATGGTGTTGTTTCCGTAGCAACCCAGGTCTCCGATGCCCAGGTCGTCCACCATCATGAGGACGATGTTGGGCTTCTCCTTGGCCCAGAAGGAGGTGGCAGAGGAGACCGGGAGGAGGAGGAGGAGGAGGAGGAAGAGGAGGAGGCACGGCGGGGTAAACAGTCCCTTCATGGCAGCCTAACACCTCCTCTGAAGTTATCACCTGGTCGGATGCAGCAGTTTGAACAGATTATTAATAATAATAATTATACACTTCTCAGCCTCCCTGGTAAAGTCTACTCCAAGGTGCTGGAAAGGAGGGTTCGGCCGATCGTCGAACCTCAGATTGAAGAGGAACAATGCGGTTTTCGCCCCGGACGTGGAACTACGGACCAGCTCTTCACTCTCGCAAGGATCCTGGAGGGGGCCTGGGAGTATGCCCATCCGGTCTACATGTGTTTTGTGGATCTGGAGAAGGCGTATGACCGGGTCCCCCGGGAGAAACTGTGGGAGGTGCTGCGGGAGTATGGGGTAAGGGGGTCTCTCCTCAGGCACGTCCAGTGGGGAGGAGACCTCAGGGAAGACCCAGGACTAGGTGGAGAGATTATATCTCAACACTGGCCTAGGAACGCCTCGGGATCCCCCCGTCAGAGCTGGTCAATGTGGCCCGGGAAAGGGAAGTCTGGGGCCCCCTGCTTGAGCTGCTCCCCCCGCGACCCGACCCCGGATAAGCGGATGACGATGAGATGAGATGAGAGATTATTATTATTATATATTTACATTCTCATTCAGGGCGTTTAGCAGATGCTTTTATCCAGAGTGACATACAATAAGTCAATTTTTCAGAAGAAAGAGAAACCACAATATATCTATGTCGGTACATTAAGGATGTTCATAGAAGCAAGTGCCAAGCACTAACAATCACTAAGTTAACCCATCCCTGTACACAACAGAGCTAGCTAGAGTAAGATGCTACATTGCTACACAACTATAGACAATAACTTAGTACGACATACAATAAGTGTGTACATTAAGTGACCCGGACGTATACAAAATACAATAAGTAGGAGGGGTAATAATAATATAATAATAATAATAATAATAATAATAATAATAATAATAATAATAATAAAGAATCAGGCAGAGGGGTATTCCATCAAAGTTGCTATCGAAAGCGGTGCTTAGTTGATTAAGCCCGGTTAGAACTAACACCAACTTCTACTTGAGGCTAAAGCCGTTCCATCAACCCAACTCAGCCGCACCTTGCTCAGGGCCCAGTTTCCCGAAAGAATCGTTGGCCTAAGTGGGTCGTGAAGTGCGTCGTACGAGCATCGTACAGTTTTCACACGTTTCCCGAAAGCATTGTTGGTAACGCACGTCGTGAAAATGCTCGTAGCTAACGAGGACTCCAGGGGTACTCGTAGGATGCTAAGAGCATCGTTAGCCTACTATAGCCTCAGGGGCGTCACCAGCGGACATTATTATATTGGATATTAGTATTGGATGTGTTTTATTAAAACACATCCAATACCACGGAATGCCCAGCTGGCTCAATTTCGCAACCAAAAACACTGGTTCCCGCCGATATATTACTCATATGTTAGATTTAAACAGCAAAGATAGAGACATGTTCGAAGTCAACAACAACATTATTTATTGCAGCAATTTAAAATTCCAAAAACACATCCGCAGCCGAAATGTACTGATCAAACGCCACGTCACAAGGCCCATAAAAAATTCAAATGTGCAATTGCTCTTGTGTGGGAGGTCGCTTTCAAGCTGCACTTGCTGTCTCCCTCTGATTTTAATTCAACCATCGTGGTTAAAATGTCCTCATATTGATCAATGACAGAAGACATAGGCTACTGTAGACATGCATCATGCTGAGACCAGCGGGTGTCGGAGAATTTCCACAGGTGTTTTTTGTTGCGATTGTTTGCATTAAGCACTGTAGGTGCAGGTGAGGCTGTGATGAAGTTCACTATTTATTGGACCCTGTCTAGAAAGTAACGAAAATCCCTGACCATAGTTATTCGCATTTGTAGTCTACACTCAGATGTGAACTCATTATTGCATGCGGGTGTCTTCATTCATAAAAAAATTTAAACATTCGGGAGTATGCAATAATATAAATTATTCTAAAGAGGTCAGAGACTCCATGCGGAGCCCCGCCTTCCCCAGTGAACCAAGAAACCCGGCCCCGTGAAGAACAGGGGATTTGACCCCCTCGGTTTTACACAGGAAACTTGAGATAAGAAGGTGAAATCAACGGGAGTGCCAAACTGCGACCGAACCGGCTTGGCAGTGTAAAAAGACCTATAGCCTACTTCATCCTGCCCAACAATATGGGCAGGATCAGCACATTAAGATAAATGTAGTTGTCACACAAGCTGTTTTGGATTTTTGATATTTGGAATTATTTCAGGGGGGGAAATGCCGTGAAAAAATGTATGCACAGTGCATTCAGGATTAGGACTGATAAAGCATATGTCGGCCTAGGCCTAATCAATTGTGGTTTAATATCTTAAGCATTCATATTATTGCAGTCTATTCTTTTCGTAGGCTACTCTGCTGTTAATATGAACAACTTTCCATTTGTTCACTTGCTTTAATGAACGACAGCAGTGAAATGACAATAACCAAACATGTCATGAGCAGCTGAAGGTGCTGGTAGGTTTACATCTAAATAGAGTCATTAACTTCCTGTTCCGCTATATGCAACAACATAGAGGACCGTAGTGCAACAACATAGAGGACCGTAGTGCAATATTCCCTATCTCCCCCTGAGCCTTTAACACTCTAACACAAAGGCTGATAAAAAAAACACAGCATTGAACGAACGGTTGTACACACTATGTGCCATAAAAACGAGCGGAAAGTCGAACATGAACCCAATGCCCACAGAACCCATTAAAGACTACCCCACAGGAAAGTCCTTATGCCAGGCAGGCACACCGGCCTTCCTGGTGGACCAGCGCAAGCCTGTCGCCGGTGACACGTCGGGCGGCGGTGGGAGAGGGGCCACAGGGGCCACAGAGGCTGGCGGGGCGTACGAGGGACGCCCTGGGCCGGCACCACTGGCAGGATAGAGGTGGGCTGCATCCCGCGCCGGGGAGAGCCTGCAGGTGGCAGCGCCGGTGGTGGAGTGGGCCCTGACTCTGTCACAGGCCTTACTTGGCCGCTCGCAAGACCAGGCAGCTGCGGCGTTGCAATAAGTGCTGGTACAGCGACGCGGGATGCCAGATCGTCATAGATCGATCGAGGTGGGGGCCGGTCGCTGTGGAGCAGGTAGAACTTGTGCAGGAATCTGCAGTTCAGAGCTGAGACCCTGCCCGACCCGTCAATCTTGACCACGTACTGATCGTGCTGGCGCACCTCAACGACACTGCCCGTCCTGTCCCACTTGTTAGGGTGAAGTCCCGTCTGGTTCTGTACGCGGACAAAGTCCCCCACCTCGAGAGTTGGGATGCGTTTGGTGTGCTCCGCCCAAGTGCCAGCTGTGCGGATACGGCGTTTGCGGAGGGCCTCCTTGCTGTCAGCGTCTCACATCATGATACGTGCGGTCTGTACCTCCCGGGGGCAATCGGGATGAAGTCGCGGATGGGCCGGCCGAAGTCACACATCGCCGGGTATAGCTTTGTGTCAGGGTCCGGCGTATTACGGTATTGGAGTATCGCCCTAATCGCCCACGTACGCTATCTGGCGCGTCTCCATTCTTCGGGCGTCGCTGCTGTTACCAGCGAACCTGACGACGGCGGCCCGAGATGAACGGCCACCCAGACAGACCTTGTCAAGGTGGTTCTGACGGTTGCCTTTCCAGCACGTCTTGCCGTACGTGGGGCACTCGGCGCGCCTGGCGTGCCACTGAGGTGTTTTGCTGTGGCCTGCCTCGCCGCAGTAGATGCACGTACTCCTCGGCCTTGACCTTGGGTTTCTCCGCTCTGGCGCCCGCCCTGGCGCGGACGTCCTGCTGCTTCCCCCGTCGATATGAGCTGCTGATAGTGTCCGTGCTCTGAGGGTCAAGCAGGCGTGACGCTGAGCGCTTTCCTGACTCTTTGGCTTTGATGTACTCTATCATGTCCTTTAGTGGCATATCCTGATTCTTTTCGCCAAGCAGATTGAGCTGTATTTCTTGGTCTGCTATGCTGTTGGCGATCACATCGCACAATATTTCCTCTGTGAAGTTGTTGACTTGGTCACACCCATCCTTAGTGCTTGTCATTTCGTATTTACACTTCCTTTAAGCGAGCATGAAATGATCGGATGGGCTCTTTGTGTCTCTGTCGCATGTTAGATAGGGCCACTCGAGCTACCATTGTGTTTTCTGCACGGACAACGAGTGCCCTAATGGCAGAGAGAACGTCCTTTTCATTACTGTCCACTAGGCTTTTGCCTGCAGCACGGGTGAGGTCTCTTCTCAGATCCTCCTCACAGCAATATAGCAGTTGTGTGACAACATCTGATCCAATTAGTTTAGTGCCCCTCTTGTACTCACCCCAGCGGGTTAGGAAGTATGACCAGGTCTCGGCTGTTCCAGCCAACGCTATGGACGGGCGCCTGAGTTTCTCCATTTTGGCATTTGCCCGTGGTTCCCTAGGGGCTGCAGCGTGTATGGTCGTGTGTATGTTCGTCATGGCCACCACCACTGCTGATTCAGCATGTGTAGCCACATAGTCACACTCCTCAATAGGGCAAGGCACATTCATCCTTGGTCTCACAGTTTTGTATTTTTGTTTCTTTGTTTTCAATGATGCGCTCGTATATCCGGGCTCCCGGGCGACGTCACTTGTAAATACACTCGCGGTCCGCCCACTCGTATGATCGCATTCTTTCGCGACGTCGAGATGTCTGCTTGACTTAATCCAGATGTTTGGTTATAAATAAGAACAACTTTCCATAGGTTTACAACTAAATAGAGTCATTAACTTCCTGTTCCGGTATGTCTTTGTTGAGAAGGATGAAGCCAAATAAAGCACCAGGGCCAGACCAGATCTGTGGCCGCTTGCTGAAGGCCTGCAGCAACCAGCTTGCTGGTGTCTACTGCCACCTTTTTAACCGCTCACTGGCGGAACACTCTATCCCCTCAGTCTGGAAGACTTCCATCATATGCCCTGTGCCCAAAAAGAGTAAACCAACCTGTGATAATGACGATCGACCTGTGGCCTTAACAACCCTGGTCAAAATCTTGCAAGCGAGCCACTGGGTGCAGGTGCAACGAGATGGAGCACTTGCTGAGTCATTTCCTGTAGGGCTGTAGCCACAGGTTGAAGCGTATGCATCCTTTGAGACCCCCTTTGATATATAATGGTGCGAACACACCAAGCGCGTACCTCGCGTACCATGTACGCGCGTAACGCACCTAAAATGTTGCTTGACCATTTTGTGTCAAAAATGGTCAGATACGCGCGTACGCATACGCGCGTAGATGAGACCGCCCAAACCCCCCCCCCCCCCCCCCAGCCTGTGGCTGCGCTGGATTTAGGAGTCCGAGGAAGGAAACCCAAACGCCGCTGTGTTTGGGTAGATGATAGAGCTTGGATCGGGTTAGATTAAATAATCTCGGATATAAATAACAATAATCGGATTAAATAACTTCACATGGTGTGTCTGGTGTGTTTCCAGCATTCGTAGTGTTGATCAGCAGAGAAATAGTCCGCCAAGACGTTGAGGTTGCTTAGCAATCAGAGACTCTGTCCATGCAAGTGAACGGAGCGTTCACTCTTCGTCATATCAAACCAAACATCCTTCACATTCACCGAGCGAACATTATGAAAGTAAAATGCACATTTCTCGCTAGAAATGTTTCCATAAACGCATTTAATGGCGTAACTATGTTACTATTTCCACCCAGAATAAAGAAAGTTGCCGGCCGTGGCTGCCATGGACATGGCTGCGCTGGAGTCCGAGGTAGGAAACCCAAACGCCGTCGCGTTTGGGTGATAGAGTTTAGATCGGATTAGATTAAATAATCTCGGATATAAATAACAATAATCTGGTTAAATAACTTCACATGGTGTGTCTGGTGTGTTTCCAGCATTCGTAGTGTTGATCAGCAGATATATAGTCCGCCAAGACGTTGAGGTTGCTTAGCAATCAGAGACTCTGGCCATGCAAGTGAACGGAGCGTTCACTCTTCGTCATAACTATCAAACCAAACATCCTTCACATTCACCGAGCGAACATTATGAAAGTAAAATGCACATTTCTCGCTAGAAATGTTTCCATAAACGCATTTAATGGCGTAACTATGTTACTATTTCCACCCAGAATAAAGAAAGTTGCCGGCCGTGGCTGCCATGGACATGGCTGCGCTGGAGTCCGAGGTAGGAAACCCAAACGCCGTGGTGTTTGGGTGATAGAGTTTAGATCGGATTAGATTAAATAATATCGGATATAAATAACAATAATCTGGTTAAATAACTTCACATGGTGTGTCTGGTGTGTTTCCAGCATTCGTAGTGTTGATCAGCAGATATATAGTCCGCCAAGACGTTGAGGTTGCTTAGTAACCAGAGACTCTGTCCATGCAAGTGAACGGAGCGTTCCCTCTTCGTCATAACTATCAAACCAAACATCCTTCACATTCACCGAGCGAACATTATGAAAGTAAAATGCACATTTCTCGCTAAAAATGTTTCCATAAAAGCATTTAATGGCGTAACTATGTTACTATTTCCACACAGAATAAAGAAAGATGTCGGCCGTATGCTTCTGTCCAAACTCACTACTCTCTGCCAGTGACGTCGGGTCAAGCTCAACGCTGATTGGCTATTGCGGCGCGTATGAGCGTAAAAAGTTAAATTTTTTGAACTCCTCGCGTACGCGCGTATATGTACGCGCGTATATATACGCGCGTATATATACGCGCGTATATGTACGCGCGTATATATACGCGCGTATATATACGCGCCTCATACGCCCCTAACGCGAGTAAAATGTTGCTTTACGCGTGTACGCGTCTCATACGCGCGTAAACCAATGGTTCCCTATGGAAAAATTGCCAATTTTATACGCGTCGTACGCGAGTAACGCGCTTGGTGTGTTCGCACCTTTAGAGACCTCAAGGCACAGCTTACTTAAATGTTGTCGACTCAGTCACCTATTGCATCACTTCCTTCAGGGCTTCGGCCTCCTAATTGATCATTATAGTATAATTGAATGCCCTCTTTCATATATATGATACCTCCACCACTGGGACGTGGCAACAATTCTCCAAATCCATATGGGGAGGGGGGGGATGCTTGTGGACAGTAGGGATGTATAATCGACATAAATAGGAAGCAAACTCAGGAGAAGTAATGACATCTCACAAATATCTATTTAATAAATTGTTTCAAATAACCCTGCCTCGTTAAATCAATGAGCTTGGTGTTTTACTTACAAAAATAGGTTACAGAAGAAGTCTAAACTGCAGAAAATAAAAACATCCAAGCTGTCTTTTAAGGATACCATGGAATATCTGTCTATTTTCTAACCATCGGACCCTAGTTTACAACAAAAACAACACAATTGACGGCAGCTCCTTTGCCGCGTGGTTTTTAGAGCCATGTAAGGATTAGAGGGGGCGGTCGATAGCAACCACCATAGCAACCATAACGGTCAAGGGACTGGATGCAGCCCCGTTGAAAAAAATAGAATACCACCCTACACACTCAGGAGATTAACGATATTTAAATTATGACCATGAAGTCTTTATTTGCATGGGTTTACATTTCGTTCTGTGTAGCATGGAAAAATCGGAGAAACACTCCCATTCAGAATGCATTGGTTTACATTTCGTTCTTTGCAGCACGGTTATTTTTATTTATTTATTTATTTATTTTCAGTTTTTGAGGAGGTGCTTCAAAGATGCAAATGTTTCTGCAATAATCCAAAATCCAATGGCAAAACCCGTTGGCTTTTGTCGAGGAAATCCAGGGTGACGCTCACTTCCGGGTTGGCCAACATACGTCATCCCTCCACCACTCTACTGTAAAAACACATGTTCAAGTTGAATGAGAATAATAATAATAATAATAATAATAATAATAATAATTCTGCCATAGTATTTATTGAAGGGGGGGGGGGGATACAAGTCTTTTGGCCATTCGTAGTGTTGATCGGCACAGAAATAATTTGTCCGCAAAGATGGTGACGTCGCTTAGCAACGGAAGACGCTGGGGTAGACAAGTCACCGGACTACTACCCATGCAAGTGAACGGAGCGTTCCACGGCATTGAGAAGACCCGTGTAATAAAGGCCTATAGTATTTCTGTTTATGGCATAGATTTCTCCTCAGATTAGGCCAATAAACCAATGGTAAAATAAAAATAAAAACGCCCGGCCCGAGTATAGTGGTGGGAAATATCGGCCCGACCCGGCCTGCGTCGGGCTCGGGCTCGGGCAGAGAATCTAAACACTGACTGGAACTACTTAGCAGGTGTCTGTAGGGCTATATCAGGAGTTAATGCACGCACTGCAGCCAATCAGAATAGAAGTATTCCCCCAGACCGTGGCGACACTGGACTTGCGAGGCATCGACGCGGACGTTCATTCACATAGCCAAAAACAAGAGAATAGATGGCTACATAAAATAAACATCAAGACATACAATTCTAAAAAAGAATAGATGAAGCAGCTACCCTTTTTTCCTTTGTGGTTTGCCTACAGAGCAGCGCACCTGCATTTAATATATCCTTGTATTGTCACAATTTCTCAGTATCAAAGGTGAAAGTAGAAACGGGTGGCCAAAAGCTGTCATATTGTTAGTTATCACAGACAATTTTAAGTAGAAACGGGTGGCCAAAAGCTGTCATTTGTTAGTTATCACAGACAATTTTCAACAATGAATGATCTGTACGGAGCTCCATAAGGGACATTAGGGAGAACGCTCCCGGACAGAACCTTAGTTTGGAAGTCGTGCTTAGTGACACGACAAATAACCTACTTCCAATTGAAATACAAAATTGAGAAAATAGGCCTACATGTCCCTGATCACGTTTCAATAGATTAAATAACGTGACAGTGTCACGTATTTTCGTGAGACCAGGTTTGAGCGTGTGCATGGGTTGAATTGCATGTGTCTCACGCCGAATGCATGAGACATGAGAGCCCTGTACTTGTGACACAAACCAGCACTGCAAACGTTCTCTCCCGCTTGAGATGACGTCTTTCTTTATAGGTTCATGGGTCTGATGCGCCGATTTCCCATGCTGATATCTCCGGAGATTCTCGGGCATCTTCGACAATTTGGCTATAGATTGTCTCATTACACGCTAAATGATATAATTATAGCCTAATTATATATATAGCCTATAGGCAATATATATAATTAGGCTATATATATATATATATATATATATATAGGCCTATAGCATTTGTGGTTTTGGCATAAACATAACTAGGGTGCACTGTACTATCTGAGAACACCCTTTCTGAAGCCTCTCTCTCGCTCTCTCTCTCTGTCCCTCCCTCTCTCTTTTTCTCTCTCTCTCGTAGCGTTTTGGAGGCTTGCACTTATGAAAGTCTGAGGAGCAACTCGCGTTGCTACTACGCTCCGGCGCCGCCATCTTTGTTTTGGGTTTTTCGAATCAACGTGCATTTTTCGCGTCAACGTAATTTATGCGTCGACGTCATCGATTACGTCGACGCGTTGTCCCAGCCTTAGTCGTGAGTGCAGTTAACCAGGGCTCCAGACTTGTCTTTTTTCACTAGGAGCACTGTGGCCCCTAACTGAAAATTTTAGGGGCGCAACCAGACATTTTAGGGGCACACACCGTTAATCAACATGCCAACCAATTATTTACATTTCTACAAATTTTCACTGTATTAATAATAACTATTTTGATAATAGATGCAGAAATTACAATGTGCTTTTTCAAATTCAGTGTCACATTTTATTGTGATTCTCATCTATCCCAACGGTTTCCAGGTTTGCGCATGCATGTGTTCGACAAGTATGGAAGCGACAGTTTCCCGGGAGTGAGTCCGCTTGTCGTGCCGCTTGACAGGACGTTGAGCCTCCTTTCTGCCCGCTCGCCTCTCCATTGAGAATGCATTATCAGGCCCGACAAACTCCTGGAGTGGAGGAGTGGAGGAGTCAACTAAAACCATCAAGAGTGGATGATCTAAAGCACCAAGCCTAACACCAGATAGTGTAATTCCCATCTAATGGTTCTGATTTTCCATCGGGTGTGGGTCGGGTGTTGATATAAATTTATTGCGGGTCTGGTCGGGCTACTGTCGGAACACAGGTCGGATGCGGTTTGAAGTATTACGGGTACGGGCGGGTGCGGGGTTTGTAAAATAAGACCCGTTCAGGACCGACTTGCACTAGCACACTAGCCGAAGGTGGGAAAAATGAGTCAATACTTTGCTTGCTCATTGCAAACGCACGTAGCAGGTTGTGAAATCTTTCTCCGTCGCTCAGACGTTTACGCGCGCTTGATAATCTCTAGCACCCTCCACCTCGACACATTAGCCACTTACAGTACACTCATTACACTCATTGGCCTGCTAAAGATTCCGGATTCATTGACGCGCTCCTTCCACGTTTAACGTGTAAAAAAGAAGAGGGCAAATTCGGCACACTCTCAAATTTTGGTCGCAAAATGCGACGATTTGGTCGCAGTCTGGAGCCCTGTGAACGCGCGTTCATGTTAAGAGTTTCGGGGAACGCTCCAAAGAAATTCACGATGGTTCGCAAGATCCATCGTGACAATGATCGTACGAGCGAAGATCCATCGTTATCGGGAAACGAGGCCCAGAACTCTGAATGTCGAATCATGGATCAAATGTCCGAAAAGGACCGAGCGGGATCTTTTCCAGAGGCAAACAGAGGCTGCTTGTGGAAGTTTATGAGGAGTACAAGCATATAATAACTCAAAAAGGGAACACCGTTATCATTAATAAAAACAGGGAGGCCGCCTGGCAATAAAATCACAGCTCTTTTGAATGAATAAGTAGTATTAAGCGTAACATGTTTTAATGTAATATTGACTGTAGATTAGAAATCATGGAGATAGTTTAGAGGTAATGAGTCGGACTTACACCCGGTCGTCCAATTGTTCGGCCTAATTTCTCTAATATAAAGGAAATTTTAAAAATAAGCCAACGGCAAGAATTCACTGACGTACCCAGGCCGCGAAATCAGGTCGCCCGTACTATAGAGGGATTATTTGTCTATCAACGCGGCGGATGCGCGAGCAGAAAGATGGCAAGAATAAAATTTGTTTGACCGGTTGCCATGGTTATCTCTGTGTGGTTAATTTGCAGTTGTGGTGTTAATTAGCGATTTTGTCAGCTTACTGTTACATTAAACTGTAATCAGACAACGCGGTTATATGCTATAGACCAGGCATCTCCAAACGGCGGGCCGCGGTCCGGGTCCGGACCAAGTGACGGTCCTATCCATGACCAATTTAAAATAATAAAACATATATATATTTTTTTTTATGATTTCACTATACAAAGCATGATTATGTTAGTAAAATCATTTCTCACTGAAATACAAATTGAAAGGCAGTCTGTAGTACAGCATAAAAGCAGCAAAAAGCAATGATCTTCACAGAGCGAAGATCATGCACTCACCGAACTCCCCCCCCTCCCTCCGTCTGTCACGGCATGTGCGTAATAGCGTCACTCAAAAAATAGCCAATCAAATTTTTTGTTTACCGGAAGAGCGATTTGGAATGAGAAAATGGCTTGCTCGAAAATAAGGAAAGTTGACCCCGAAAACAGACATTTTAAAGATGAATGGACTGACCAATACTTGTTCATCGTTGTGTCTTTTATGTGTTGAAACCGTGGCGCTGATAAAAAGCAGGAATATTAAGCGTCATTACGAATCCAAACACAGATCCTTCGAGGAAAAGTATCACCAGAAGTAAGAGCGTGGAAAATATCCGAGCTGAGAGCTCAGTATGAGAGGTCTACGAGTGTCTTCACACACTCATTTACAGGCCAGCAACGTGCAAATGAATGCTCACATAAGATTGCATGGATTTTGGGGCAACATAAAAAAACTTTCAGTGACACGACTGTTGTGAAGGAGTGCTTGAACGCCGCTGCCGAGACATTACTTGAAAGTAAACAAAGGGATGAATTGTGTGAAAAAATTAAGCAAATCCCAATGTGAGCTGCAACGACAACCAGAAAATCCGAAATGTTATCATATGACGCACTGTCACAGCTTCATGCAGCTGTTCAGAGTGCCCCATCCTTAGCCATTGATGAGTCTTCAGACGTAACGGATAATGCATTTTTTTCAGCAGCGGTGGTGTGGTCCCCGATCCCTGTAGGGGGGTCCGGGGGCATGCCCCCCTGGCCGAAGTTTTTTTGTACCCTTTACATTGGAATGCATGAATCTGGTGCACTTTGAGAAGAGAATATGCACTTAAATACTATTCAAACAGTCCTGTGTATTACTGTAGATGGGATTATTGGTGTTGTAACTTTGCCTTTTGTGTCTTCATTTACAGATTTTTTTTTTTTTGTATAGTAATATTTAAACCAAAAATGCCACAACGCAAATATAGTTTGCACAATTTATTTACAGATTTTTGCCTAATGCTTAAACACTAAACATGGTTGCTATGCCCAAAGCATAACTGTTTTTTACATAAGACACTTTGTTCAAAAATGAAATCTCCTGCAACAATGGGCAAAACACATCTTTTAAAATTATAAACCTAACTAAAATTTGAAAAGAACACACTCACACATGCTAATTGAATACCAATCAGTGTGAGCCTTAGCACTACAAATAGACCTCAGGTGAGCTCAGCTCCTTTGTGAGACAGTGAGAGTCAGGGGAAGAGGACAAGAGAGCGATGATAAGCTTGTTATTGCTTAAAACACTTCTTCTTAGTCTTGGGAGTCAAAAAGTGATGAGAAAATTATAAAATAAATATAAGTTATACATAATAGAAACTATTCATGATCTTTTAAGAAGTCCTTAGGTTTTTTCCCTACATTTATGCTAATGACCACATGCTTACAGGCGATTAGCATAAATCCCTAACTAAAATACGCGATGAAAACGGATTTTATATGGCAATAAAGCACAACATCGGATCTAACAGTATGGATTCATTTTTCAAATTTCCCGAAAATACCTAGGCTATAAATTCCTGACTGGATATAAGCTCCTGTAAAGGCTATGAGTGATCCCAAAAAGAGCGACAACACGCACACACAAACATAGGCCTACACACACTAGGGCTGCACGATATGGGCAAAATATGATATCCCGATATTTTTTGGCTGAATGGCGATATACGATATATATCTCGATATCTTCTATAGAGTGGGTTAGAGTTTTTTTTGTAAGTCAAAAGCCACATGTGAGATGTTGCAAGCACTTTTATTAAAACATAGGTCAGTATGACTGCAACATATGATTTTGTATCGTTATTTTCAACAGAATTGAATGAACATATTAAAAAAAAAGGGACTTTTTTCACCTTCTTCACAAAATAATCACCTATGCATAACAATATAAAGCTGTAGGTTACACACATTAGCTACCATTAAGAGCATTGGCTTCGTCGCATTGTCCTGCGTACTACGGTGAAGGTTTCAGTGCGCCGTAACTTTAATCCCCCGCCCCCTCCCTTCTCCGTTCCATTTGGGAGCATGTTTGGTTTCATTTTGCTTGTTTCGTATATTTTAATTAATTAAGAGCGTCACCAGAGGGCGCCCCCAACACATTTGCCGAGCGCCGGCCCTTGTTTCGGGGCAGAAGAAACTGTCGCGGCCGGTGATGCAGCAGCACAGCCACGGAGTTTTACGCATTCCTCATACTGCACTTTGTACCGCTGCTGTAAATGGTGGAACAGATTTGTCGTGCTTCCACTTTTAGTCGCAACGGTTTTGCTACACTCTCTACAGATGACCTGCAGCTGCTGCTCATCTGTTTTTTTTAAACCCGAACTATTTCCACATTATGGAGCCGTTGTTTCTCCTCTTTGAAACAATTTCGTCTCCCGCCGCCGTCTCGTTTTCTTTACGGGTATCATCCATGCTTGTTGTGTTGTGAGGGGGCGGCGGGGGTGGGAATGAGGCGTCTTTGCACACGGCACGTTCGGAATGACAGAGTGGGAGGGGGAGGGGTCGCGCTCACAGTCTCCAAGGCAAGCGCTGTAGACGCTTGAGGGGGAAACTGACCATTTGAACGCATATCGATATAAACGATATTGTCAAATCTTGTATCCCCTTGGAAATTATATCGATATATCGTACATAGCCGATATATCCTGCAGCCCTAACACACACACACACACAATACTAGAGGAAAAACGGCACGGAGGTTGCGGTTTATAGATACAATAAAATGATTGGGCTCAGAGGGTTTTTAACACTGGTGGTCATGTAGCGACACATTTTAGCAACTCACTTTCTCTCTCTCTCTCTCTCTGTCTCTCTCTCTCTCTCTCTCCGTCTGTCTCTCTCTTTCCTCGATCTGCCGCTTCACTCGCTACTGCTAGAATCAATGTAACTTTGCAACCGTGTAGGTTAGCCTACTGCCAAAAACTGCCACACTCGCTGTGTATTTTTCTTCTTTGATGTTGTTTATGTGACGATGTGCCGCGTGCTGCGCAATTGACGTTACGCGCTGTACATTTTCTAAAAGGAGCTACGTAAAAAATAAAAAATAAAAAACTAGGAGAAGGATTTTTATTGCAGCGGCGGAGAAAATTCAGCAGCGGCGGCGCGCCGCTGCTGTGTGAACGTGGGGGAAACACTGGGACCTGTTGGGTCTAACACCACTTGAGACACTGTTTTGCTTACTTGAAGTGAAGGCCTAATGCTCTTTTTGTTTTTATTTGAAATGTAGGTCTGGTGTACCTGTTTTGCTTACTTGAAATGTAGGCCTAATGCACTTTGTGTTCATTTGAAGTGTAGGCCTAGTGTTCATGTTCTGCTTACTTCACATGTAGGCCTTATGCACTTTTTATGTTTGTTTGAATTGCAGGCCTAATGTACCTGTTTTGTTTACTTGAAATGTTAATATGCGTTACTTTGTCTTACTAGTTTTTCATGGTTTAAAGTAAGCTATTTGGAAATTGAAAATAAATACATCTGAAATTATAAGGTAATATGCCGTGTTGATTGTATTTGACAAAAGAAGGCTATTAGGACGTGGTAGGTTCGGACCTTTCTTGGAAGGAATTTTTAGTAACTGGACCTTGTTCAATTTTAATTGAAGACCCCTGGTCTATACTTTCAACATAAAGTCTACATATTTATAATTCGAAATTCGTCCCAGCCTTTATACCACAGATACTCTAGGGCAGGGGTCTTCAATGCTCGAGCACTCAGCTCGGATATTTTCCACGCTCTTACTTCTGGGGATACTTATCCTCGAAGGATCTGTGTTTGGATTCGTAATGCCGCTTAATATTCACGCTTTTTATCAGCGCCACGGTTTCAACACATAAAAGACACAACAAAGGTTTTGTACTGCCTTGCGGGAGAATGAACATGTATTGGTCAGTCCATTCATCTTTAAAATGTCTGTTTTCGGGGTCAAATTTCCTTATTTTCGAGCAAGCCATTTTCTCATTCCAAATTTGATTAGCTATTATTTGAGTGACGCTATAACGCACTAGGGGTGTGCCAAAATATCGATACTACGACATATCGCGATATTTCGTCTTGCGGGACGTTATCGATATGCTGACGCCAAATATCGATATTTAAACAATAAACATACAGCCGTTCTAAACAGATTCTCTCACAAAAATCCGCTACAGATTTAATATACAGAGTCACTACTTCAAGACCCCACATGAGGCGCTCATGAATTAGAGTGAAAGCCGCAGTCAGTGAAAAACAAAGAAGAAGAGGGAGACGCATACGGAGGAATGGCGCAAAGCGGGGGATTCGAAAACGGGAACAGACCAAAGCCGGTGAAAGATGCACCGTCGACTTTCAAATCAAAAGTCTGGGCCCACTTCGGCTTTTACCAGACTGACAGTGCAACGCTCGATAAAGAGTTCGCAATCTGCAAGAACTGCCTCGCTAAGGTCAAGTACACTGGCAACACAACGAACATGCACAGCCATCTTGTCCGTCATCATCCCGAGCTTGCCGCGGAGGAGAGGAATGCTTCTGTAAGCCAGCCTACAATCAACACTGCATTTAAAGCAAAGCTTCCTTCTGGGTCCCCCAGGGCTGCAAGTATTACAAAGTCCATTGCTTGCTTCATTTGTAAAGATCTCAGACCATACAGGGTAGTTGAAAATGAAGGTTTCCGCCGAATGTTAAATACACTGGAACCAAGATATGACATACCCTGTAGGAAATACTTCACTGAAAAAGCAATTCCCGCTTTGTATACAGAGACGAAAGCACATGTGGAAAACGCACTTCAGTCTGCTGAGAGAGTTGCACTTACATGCGACGCGTGGACGTCCAGGGCCACAGAATCATTTGTGACATTCACTGTTCATTTTCTTCTGGAGTGGGAACTGCGGTCCTATGTTCTCCAGACCCAGGCGATGTCCGAGTCGCACACCGGTGCCAACATGGCAGAAGTCATACGGAAGGCTACGGAAGAGTGGAAGCTCACGGGGAAAGACCCGGCGGTTGTCACTGACAACGCATCTAATATGACTGTTGCTGTTGAGCTAACTGGATACCAACACGTTCGGTGTTTTGCACACGTGCTTAACCTTGCTGCACAGCACGCACTGAAAGTGCCAGCTGTTGCTCGACTGACCGGGAGAGTCCGCAGGATTTCGACGTTTTTTCACAGAAGCACTACAGCCGCCGATGCACTGAAGAGAAACCAAAGGATGCTTGCACTGCCACATCACAAGCTGATCACAGACGTTGCTGTACGGTGGAACAGCGCTTATGAGATGCTGGCCAGGTTCCTTGAGCAGCAGCCTGCCGTCTGTGCTGCCCTCTTATCTCCTGAGGTAGGTTTATTTATTCTAATATAATGTAATATTTTTGCTGATAGCATAACGTTTGTGTATTGAGTCTGTGTGTGTAAGTGTTTTGTTTATGCATCATATGTAGATTAAATTAATAATGTGTTTGTGAAAAAATATAAATTGAAATATGCTCATAATTGTAATATTATCTCATGATTTCTTGTTCTATGTGGCTCTGTTCTTGCATTAAGGCATAGGCAAGTTGAATTCTGAGCAGGTTACAAATTACAACCGAATGTAGTGTAATAATATAATTATGAAAATTCAAAATATACATTTAATTGATGTTTTTAATGAAAGTTCCATTCTGTCTGCCTGTGTTCTTTCGTTAAGGTAAGAAAGAGCACTAGTGACATCTGCACCCTGACTGAGACCGACATCTCAAATGCCGAACAGGTTGTGCAAGCCCTCAAGCCAATGCTGGTGGCAACAAAAATCATGTGCGAGGAGAAGAGCCCAACAATCTCCATAATTGCTCCGCTCCTTGCCCAGCTTTTGAGTGACACCACTGCCACCATTGAAGATTCCTCTCTCGTTAGAGAGATCAAGACCGCCATCCTCCGAGACCTGTCCAGGCGCTATGACTCTATGGAGGAGAAAAAGTTCCTGCGCATCTCGTCAGCCTTAGACCCCAGGTTTAAGTCTCTGCAGTTCCTATTGCCACAAGACGCCCAGGACACAAACACCAAATTAATGGAAATGGCTGCTGCTCTCAAGGTATTATTAAGATTAATTTGACATTAATAAGTCATTTTTTCTCAGTTTTTTCCCTTCTTTTCTGCCTTCAAGTACTGCTAAATGCCATATACACATTAACTAATTCATACATATATAAAAATCGATTTAACAAAATAAATTCATCTCTATAAATTGAAGTTATTGTTGTTATTAAAAAGACATGCAGAATAATGTAAATTCATAGCAATAGTTTTGAGACTTTATATTACCTAAAAACATGTTTTTAACTAGAAATGTAAATGGTATCACTTTCCATTTTCTTACAGGAAGATGATGCAGACATGGATCGGTTCAAGTGAGCCCTGACGACAAGGAGGGAAGCCCTGACCCACAGACTCCAGAGACTAGCGCAGTGAGGGCACACACACCAAGGAAGAGGAAGTCTGCGCTCACTGATCTCCTTGGTCAGACATTCAAGATGACCCACCAACGACTGTCGGCTTCTTCCTTGGCAGAAAGAGAGGTCAAGCAATACCTAGATGCTCCACCACTAGCACTGACTGATGACCCGTTGCACTGGTGGAAGTCTCATGCTCAAGCCTACCCACTCCTTGCCAAGCTGGCCCAAAGACATCTCTGTGTCCCAGGGACCAGTGTACCTGCGGAACGTGTCTTCTCTACAGCAGGTGACATAATCAGCTCTCAAAGGAGCTGTCTCACCTCTGAGCATGCTGACCAGTTGCTCTTCCTGAAGAAGAACATGCTGTTTTGAAACGTTTGCACATTACAGATTCAGTTGAATTTTATTTTTGCTCTGTGTTTGCTCTCTTTGTTCTTTGTGTTCATAAAACAATTTGATTCTACTTGTTCAGCAGCACTGTGTCCATTGTTTACAGAAAAGTTGATTACTAAGCAATGAAATGTTTTCTGCATTTATTTTGTTTTCTAATCTTCTGTTACTTTGCATAAAATGTTTTTGTAATAAATTCTGAATTTCTTCAGCGACACAGATATCGTGATGTATCGTGGGTGAAATTTCTTGCAATATATTGATAATCGCAGAATCGCTGTATCGTGATATTATCGTTATCGTGGGTAAAATATCGTGATAGTATCGTATCGTGGGGTACCTAGTGATACCCAGCCCTATAACGCACATGCCGTGACAGATGGAGGGAGGGGAGGATTCGCTGAGTGCATGATCTTCGCTCTGTGAAGATCATTGCTTTGTGCTGTTTTTACGCTGTACAACAGACTATTCTACTTTTCAATTTGTATTTCAGCGAGAAATGATTTTACTAACATAATCATGCTTTGTATAGTGAAATCATAAAAAAAAAAGAAAACTTTTTTTTTAATTATTATTTTTAATTGGTCATGGGTCCGGATAGGAACGTCACTTGGTCCGGACCCGGACCGCGGTCCGCCGTTTGGAGATGCCTGGTATAGACCGTCGCGATTTCCATTGAAACGAATGGCGCGGTGATTATTCTATTATTCTTCAAAACGAGAGCTGGTAATTTGTGGAAAATGAATTAAACTGTAATCAGACAACGCGGTTATATACTATAGACCCTAGAGTGTCTGTGGTATAAAGGCTGGGAAGAATTTTGAATTATAAATATGTACAATCCATAACGTTAGCTCTCTGGCTCATAGCTCAGCGGACTGGAATACCTCCCGTTGTCCAGTCGTAGCTACGGTCCGTCCTATTTATATGACAAACTTTATATTTGGATAGTAAAACACATGGAAATATAAAATGAATGATCTTAATTTATTTTCCTTGGCAAGTGACCATGGATAATGCCCTTTGAGGTGTCAAAAAACATGTTTGATCGATCGTAATTAAAGGGGACTAATTTTTGAGGGAGATGAACTCAAACAGAAGCTGTGTTCGAAATCGTTCCCTATACACTCGTTCCCTATTCCCTATATAGTGTACATGATATAGTGCACTATATAGGGAATAGGGAACGAGAATTCGGACACTACGCCCAACATTTCTAAACGTCATTTGCGTCAGTAAATGCACCTGGTATTTGTGTGACGTGATGCGCCGACATCATCTAAACAAACCGGGCTGGAGGTTGTATTGATGTTGAATGTTACATTTCCTTGTTCAAGTTTTTTTAAATTAATTTTGAATGTTAAATCCCAAATAAATTGTTGACATTTCTAAACACAAGCCGGAGACTCCATCATTAAATGTATTCGTTTTCGCAGTTATTCAGATTCTTCTTCTCCCCTGGAAAAATACAACCGCATTGCATTGTGGTATACGGGAGTAACATGTAGGGAACATCGTATGTACCCTATTTTAAGTCCACTATATAGTGCCCTATATAGTGGACCACTGAGAATTCGAACACCCAACAAAATGATCTAACACAGCTAGAATATACACAACAAAAGATAAGAAAGTAGGAAGGGGAGGGAAGGGAAGAAGGTTATGGGGTGAAAGCAGTATTAAAGAGGTGGATTTATTTATTATATGTATAACTATTATTTATTATATTATTATAACAGTTTCGGTTTTTGTTTGCATTGCACGCAGACTAACAGGGTGCGTGTAATACAAACTGCTGTTAGCCACTATGCATACTCAGTGCACAAATACGCGTATTACGCACGGACACAATATTCACAAGCGACACTTTGGTGTCAAATTGCGTGCATAAACTTACCATTCCATGGTTCCTAGGTCGACTTTGCAAGTTGGCGACACAACTATGGGGCAAAGCCTTGGGAGGAAACGTCAAACCAGCCCAGATCGCAAGCATTCAGTCATGTGATCCTCGACAAACTTTTGATTGGATGAGGCAATCATCTGGGAGATCCACATAGGTGGAACGGGTTCGACTGCCAGGGACGAAAGTGGCCACCTGCACCACAGCGCAGGCTGAGAGAGGATCCTGTGTTTAAGCTTTATAGTGGTCTACCGCAACGCCGTTTCCTGTTCTGACCTTCCCATGAGTGTGTCTGCGGCACCGGATACAACGTCTTTCCAAGAGGGAGAAAGATATGAACATACCAAGAACATCAACTGCAAAGAACATGTACAGTTAATATGGATTTTTGTCAATACATTTGAAAAAGAGATATCCGAAACGGATATACCACCATCGGTAGTTCCGTGTTAATGGAAGTCCCGCCCTCTCTCTGGCCAATGAGGCAATTTTGAGCATCCCGTTCCAGGCCTTATGTAAACTGATCAACTGGGTTTGACATACAAAGAGACACACGCTCACACACGCACGCACGCACGCAAACACACGCACGCACACACACACACGCACATATATACACAAACTTCCTCTCTCTCTTCCTCTCTCTTTTACACACACACACGAAGAGACAAACACACACAGGTCGATGCCCTGACGTGCATCGATCCCAGAGCAACTCGTTTGGCGGGAGGCGGGACCAATCACCGCCTACCGACACGGACTCCCTCGCGCGCTTGGAATCGATATTCCCCACCCCCCCCCCCCCCCCCCCCCATTGCGGCGCTCTATAAAAACACGCTACACGTGCGCGGTCCCGTGAGACGTTTGATAAACCAAGTAGTGTGTGTGTGTGTGTGTGTGTGTGTGTGTGTGTGTGTGTGTGTGTGTGTGTGTGTGTGTGTGTGTGTGTAAACGGTACGAGAGAGAGAGAAAGAGAGAGCGGGAGGGACAGAGAGAGAGAGCGAGAGAGAGGCTTCAGAAAGGGTGCGCGCAGATAGTACAGTGCACCCTAGTTATGTTTATGCCAAAACCTATATAAATAATTAGGCTGTGGAAATTGCAATAAGTTAAGAACACAACTTCGCACGTTGAGCACACAGCCGTGTGACTCGTTTATTTTGTAAAAAAGAAAACCGGAAAACAAAGCGTGCTGAAGGTAAACAAATCCAGCATGGTCTGTGACGTCATGAGACGCACGTAATCCTTAGGGACCGCGATCCCTGAACCACCAAGAACGTAAATGACATGCAGTAAACAACAACACAATTGAAAGAACAACACATAACGAAATACTGTAGGTGAATTATGTTACGGTCACTACAAGGCTATAATTATATTATTTAGCGTGTAATGAGACAATCTATAGCCAAATTGTCGAAGATGCCCGAGAATCTTCGGGGATATCAGCATGGGAAATCGGCGAATCAGACCCATGAAGGGGGGGGGGGGACACGTTAGTTGAAGGGGGGGGGGGGGGGGCGACACGTTTGTTGAGGGGGGGGGAGACACGTTTGTAGGGGGGGGGCACGCTCGACAACGAGAGTTGGTTTTTATTGAACGCTCGACAACGAGAGTTGGTTTTTATTGAACGAGACTTCGGCCCTTTCCCATTCCTTTGCTCTAAAGAAAATCTCAGCCCTAGCCCTCGCTGTTGCGCGTGCACGCACCGTGGAGCAATGTCCCAATACCTCTTTAATGTAGCTTTAAGGGGTAAGGGGGAGGGCTAACATCCCCTCAAAATTGAGATTTTCGATGGGCACCCTCAAAGCGCTTCAGTTCTGACTTGCTCCCACAATACCTTGCGAGAAAACGGAAAATCAAGAAATATCCTAGACAAGATGGAGGACGAAAAGATGCGACAGGATTGGAAAAACACAAATGTAAGTATTTTCTCTGTAATTAACTAGTAATTATTTTATTAATTATACTCTGCAGCCCGGCCGCAGGCTTTGAAGCCCGGCAGCGGACTCTCGGAAGTCCCCGGCCGACTTTCGCGGAAGATCGCGGAAGTCCCCGGCCGACTTTCTTAGGCCGCCCAACCCCGGTTCTCGGCCAGGATGCATGCCCGATCAAGGGCTCTGCAGCCCGGCCGTCGACCGGGCTGCAGACCGGGCTGCAGACCGGGATGCATACGACCGGGCTGGATATCATGTCGTATGATATCCAGATCTTCCATGTTCTAGTGACTCCAGGTTAAAAATAAACTTTACTATACTAATATATTAGATTAGATTAGATTAGATTAGATTAGATTAGATTAGGCTTTATTGATCCTTTTGGGATGACTCCCTCAAGGAAATTGATTGTCCAGTAGCTTACAGAAAGAAACACAACACAATATTAAATTATATACAATATAAGATAAACAATACACTCTTAAGATAACAATAAAAAGTAAAATAAAAAGTAAACAGTAAACAATAAATATAATATAAGATAAGATAAACAATAAACTCTCAACTAACTAACTAAAAAAAGTAAACAAAAAACAGTAAACAATAAACTCTTAGCTAATATAGAAAGTAATATTAGTAACATTATTAGTTATTAATTATTAATATTATATAAGTAATATTATATATACTAATATATATATTATATTAGAAATATTACATGGTTAATCAATGTATTTTTTGGCAGTACTATATTGTGTACATAGCTATTACATATTGTACGTAACATATGGCCATATCACCCAGTTCTGGCATATAATTCCTAATTCCTTCTTATTCGTTTTCTCTCAGGACATCGTTGAGTCCACTGCCACCAGCCCCCCCACCTCTCCCTCATGCTCCTCCACCCCAGGCACCTCTTCCACCACCCCAGACACCCCTTCCAAGAGAAGAGTGCCAAGGAGCAGGCGAGGCATGAGGAGAGCGAGGCAAAGTTGGCGGAATGGTGGAGAAGATGTGATTCTCCACCATTCTCTCAAAAGATGAGAGAGGGTGTGTGTGTGTGTATTTTTAGGTGTGCGTTTGTGTGTATTTTTAGATGTGTGGTTCAGTGTTTCTTATTTAAATAAAGTGTTTCTTCTAAAGTGTTCTTGTTCTTAACCGATTATTATCTAAGGGTGCATTCACACTAGGCCTTCTGGCCGTGGCCGTGGCTGTTTTAGCACCTAACCGTGCTCAAATCTGCCAGTGTGAGTGTGGCCAGTCTCGCCAGGCCGTGCCAATTACAAAATATAAATACCATTTCAGGTTAAACATCTTTACAATGGGTCTTGCTCGTTGCCCGAGACAATGGCAGCCAGTCTGTCTCTTGTAACATTACCAGGGGTCTGGTTATCTGCTAGGGGGCACAGGGAGGCCATGATGACGTCACAGGGTAGGGTTGTCCCATTTGGTAGGGGATCGGTTAGGGTAGCAATGAGGGTTAGGGTTGAGATGTAGGGTTGAGACAGTGAGCAAAGAAACGGGATTGGGCCTTCAACACGGAACAGCTGCACGAAACGATGGTCACGTCACTCTCGGTGACGGTGTCGACAATAATGAACACACGAACAATGTTAATAGAACAACACACAACCACATAAAATCCCGAACCCATTAACCCCACTTAATCCAACAACAAGTTAACAAAAGCCCCATTTGTCAACTGAGAACCCCAATTCCCAGAATCCCCCGCAGCTCCGGAACACGGCGTAGCTTATATTAAACTTTATTATCTGAATGGGAAATGCAATATTTTAGGACAGATACACTATTAAACGCGTTTCTAATGACATTTCTAGCGAGAAATTTACATTTTCCTTACATAATCTTCAGTCAGTGAATGTGTATGATCTTTATTAATCTTTATTATCTGAATGGGAAATGCAATATTTTAGGACAGATACACCATTAAACGCGTTTCTAAGGACTTTTCTAGCGAGAAATGTACATTTTCCTTACATAATCTTCAGTCAGTGAATGTGTATGATCTTTATTAATCTTTATTATCTGAATGGGAAATGCACTATTTTAGGACCGATTCACCGTTAAACGTGTTTCTAATAACATTTCTAGCGAGAAATATACTTTTTACTTGCATAATCTTCAGTCAGTGATTGTGTCTGATCTTTAGTTTTATAGTTATTAGGATTTGATCGGCTCGCTCGCATGTTTCAACGACGTCAGGTTGCTTTCGCTAAACTAGCAGCTCACGTGCTTCCTGCGTTTGTGTTATTAAACTGTTACTTTATGTAACTTTTAATGATATCATCTTGTTAGAAACACGTATATCTGAGAGCCAACCCAGTCGCCAAAAGCATACGTTGACAGTGTACTTTTCGTGAACACTGGATTACGTCGCATTTCAACATAAAATAGCGTGTTATACACACACACACACGCACGCACACGCAGACACACACACACAAGCACACACAAGCACACACACGCACGCACAGACACACAGACACAGAAACACACACACACACACACACACACACACGCACACACGCACACGGTGCATTTCGCTGCTAAAACAACAACCAAAAAATATTCCCTCAAATATTATTGCATTCAAAACGTTGGCCAAAATGGCCAATAATATCATTTTTTATTTGGGATGCTTCTAGGACATTTTGGGTGGATTTTGAACGGTATGTGGGGGGCACGTTTTTTGCAGGACCTGGCAACCCTGCGCTGTTGCCCGAGATCTGGATCCACCCCGGCGTGGTGCCGTCTCCTTTTGACCTTTTGACCCCAGACTTCTGGGGGAATAGCTGAATCAATTCATTAGTCAATCAGAAGCATGTAAATATGTTCCCGGTGGCGTAAGAGGACGAACAAGGTGTCCTTCAACATCTACGCTTCCAGGAGATTGCAACGGTGCCACACATGAGCATATTCGAACATGTTTAATGGTAGTAATTAGCTGTCGAAATTGGAGGCCTTAATCAATACTGAGCAGCTATTGATTTGCTTCCCGATAAAGATTTGTCACAAATTACATGTTATTTAGCATCTACACGTTGAGCTGAGTCCAATGACACCAAGAACGACACTCTAGCTAATGGTAAAATGTGTTTTACATGGTACACCTAGGTCTAGGACATGATCTCGGTGTAGCAAGAGGCCGAGCTTGATCTCATTGGACTCAGCTTAACGTGTAGATGCTAATTAACATGTAATTTGTCAAAAATCTCCATCGGGAAGCAAATCTATAGCTGGTCATTATTGATACAGGCCTCCAAAATCGACAGCTAATTACTACCCCGAAACATATTCAAATATGATCATGTGTGGCACTGTTGCAATCGTCTCGAAACGTAGATGTCAAAGGACACCTTGTTTGCTCTGTTGCACCACCGGGCAGATATTTTCATACTTCTAATGGATTGATTCATATTGTAAGGTTCTCGGAGTGAGACTTTAAGTGGCTGCAGCAGAAGTGTTGAGACGAAAGATGATATCAAGAGATTTATAGAATATTCCCATTCACATTATGATTCTTCGTCGTAACATCCGACCAAACATCCTTTACATTCACAGAGCGAAGATTATGAAAGTCCAGGCTCAGCAAGTGCTCCATCTCGTTGCACCTGCACCCAGCGGCTCGCTTGCAAGATTTTGGCCTGAAGTTCTTCCCAGACCAACACCCTAGCCATCCAACATGCATATCTGAGAATCAGGCCTCTCTTTAATAATGACAAAAAGTTATGAGAGAAACACACATTAACTTTTTGTTATCTCATAAGCGGCGTGGTGCCGGCTCCTTTTGACCTTTTGACCCCCGACTTCAAAAACGTGGCCACAGGCCAGCTGTGTCTACACACCTTTAGCCACAAATATACACCTCCATCCCACAAAAAATGGGGACTAGAAACTAACCTCTGTCTTATGTACATTTACTGTACTGTTGGAGGTCACGCCCCTTTGCCGACCTTTTCGAGATAGCTAGGGGTGCTAAAATGTTTATACACATTTCCCGGGGCCCCGTGTACGACATATCCGAGATTTGGAGTTCTAGCCCTTAGAGAAAAAAAGTTTTCCCAAATGGAGTGTCATTTGGACAAAGCCCCTCAGAAGTGTAGCCTGCAAGACCTAATGGTTCAGAATGTGGTGGAAAAACAGTTTTTGAGATAGGAAGGTCCTAACGCCCTGAAATACCTTATTCTAGGGCCTAACTGGGACCTCTGCACCGAAACTTGGCCCGGTCGGACCCCGAGGGCAGGAAGGGGGGGCCTGCCCTCGGGGTCTGACCGGGCCAAGTCTCGGCAGGAAGGGCCCCCCCCTTCCTGCCCTAGGGTTAGGGTTAGGGTTGACTCGCGGTAGGATGTTCATCTTTACGATAGAAGCTCTTGCTCGAAATGAATTAGGAATGGACGACCAACGCTCCAAATCGGATTCCACCTGCCTGAGAGTCGAGTTATAATTAACCGAGACTGTAGTTTGTAATGAAGGAAAAATCGATAGACCTAGGTATTTAAAATTGTCAACTACTGGAATAATGTTTGGTAAGGAAGCATGCCTCATAGTGTCGTTTAGAGGAAGGAGAGCCGACTTAGACCAGTTTATTTTGTAGCCAGAGATACTCCCGAATTTATCAAATGTAGACAAAATATGTGGTGTAGATTTAATTGCATCACCAAGATAAAGCAAAATATCATCACAATAAAGGGAGATGAAATGATCTGTTCCATGGACAATAACAGGAGTATGGGTTGACTGACGCACCGTCTGGGCCAGAGGTTCCAAAGATAAAATACATAAAAGTGGAGAAAGAACGCAGCCTTGTCTAGAGCTGCGGCCCACTGGAAACAACGAAGAACAGATTATGCCAGTCATTACCATGGCTGAAGGGGAGGCGTAGAGCGCTTTAATCATGTTGATGAAATGGATACCATATCCCATATGCTGAAGGACAGCCCATAAATAGTGCCATTCAAGGCGATCAAAAGCTTTTTCTGCGTCCAGAGATAATACAGCACAGGGAGTTTGGACCTCAGCTGAAGCTTCGACAATGTGTAAAAGTCTGCGAACATTATCAGAAGATAAGCGAGATTTTACGAAGCCAGTTTGGTCAGGGTGAATCAGCTTATTCATAAGGGGCTCGAGCCTTAGTGCAAGCACTTTAGCAAAAAGTTTAACGTCAGCATTCAAGAGCGATATAGGACGATAATTTGCACATTCATTTGGGTCTTTCCCTTTTTTATGGAGAAAGGTGATTGTAGCGGTGTTAACATCCCTTGAAAAGGAACCACTTGAAATGGCATGATTGATCATGTTCAGCAATAGAGGGCCAAGCTGAGACCAACACTGTAAATATAGTTTTGGAGGAATTCCGTCAAAACCCGCCGATTTGCCTTTATTAAGACTGCGTAAAGCCCTCTCCAATTCGAGTAGGGTAAATGGTTTGTCCAGAGACGTAGCCTCATGGGGCAGCAATTTAGTAAGATTTAAATTCTTGAAAAATAAATCAAATTTAGAAGAGTCATGAGGGACTTCAGAACTATACAAGTTGGAATAAAAGGAGCGGAATGTCTCATTAATTAATTTGGGGTCCGTTACTAGAGCGCCAGCTGGTGTTTTAATGGCGGGTATGTGCGCAAAGTTTTCACTGGCAAGAAGGCTTAAGGCAAGTGACCGGCTGGGGCGGGCCCCCTCAAAGTAATGGTGCTGGCGCGTACGATGGATAAGAAATTCAGCGTGCTGTCGGGATAGGGAATTCAGCTCCTCTTTTATTTTATTACGTTGGGTGATTGAGTCAGGAGTTACGTTGTTTTGCATAGTACCTTCTAGTTGCCCGAGATCACCCTCCAGCTCAAGAATCCTGCGTTGACGCGTTTTGTTTAAATTAGAGGAAAACGATATGCAGTTACTTCTAATATAGCCTTTTACAGAATCCCATAGGATACGAGTGTCCTCTACTGAATGCAAGTTAAAAGATATGAATTCTGCTAGGCCAGATTCAAGTTGCACCAAAAAGCTCTCATTGCGCAGCAAAGAGGTATTGAAGCGCCAGCGTGGGGCGCGGTCACGAGATACGGAAAGGTTAGCCCTACAGATGACAGCCTTGTGATCTGAGAAGGCCAGGGGGAGCATGTCCGTGCTTACCTTTTCGAGGAGATCCTTCGATACAAAAATGAAGTCTATTCTGGAAAATGAATGATGTCTTGCGGAAAAAAACGAGAAGTCTTGTTTATTGTGATTGGTAACGCGCCATATATCTATTACTGAAAATTCCTGAGCCCATTTCCTCAATGCAACCGACGCTGATCTCTGATCACTGCCCTCTACTACAGCCGTCCTGTCCACAGAGTGGTCCCAAACCGCATTAAAGTCTGCCCCAATAAATAATCGGTAATCAGACAGGTCATGCATGATATTGGACAAACGTACATAGAAATCAGGATCAAAGCTGTTAGGTGCGTAAATAGATAAAAATGCAATTTTCTTGTTTTCTATGATGGTTTTCATAAAAGTGATTCTACCATCTGAGTCGCCCCCAACACCTAAATTGGTGACCTGAAAGTTACGGCGGACCACAATTACTACGCCTTTTGTTTTATTGAGGGCTGAAGCATTTGTCTTTACAACGTAATGTTTATTTTGTAGCTTATGGACATCTTTCTGAAGCAAGTGGGATTCGCTGACCAAGGCTATGTCCACTCTCTCTCTTCTTAGTACATCCAGAAAACGTGTGCGTTTATGGGGCAAATTAAGGCCACGTGCGTTAAAAGAAATCACGGTTAATTTAGTCATTCAGGTGGTGGTACATAAGATAAGATATGAGCTGTAAATAATAGAAAAAAGATAATGGGGAGCAGTAGGTAACTTACTCTTATTTCCCCAAAGCGCATGTAATAGCGCTGGCTCTAATCTATTTCAGGTCGGGGAATTTAACTTTCAGAGCGGTCGTGGCCGCCTCTAAGCACCCGAACTTCAACTGTTCATTGCCAATCCAGACAAGGAGGGTGCCTGGGTCCCGGACTCTGGTCTTTACATTTTTGCCATGGAGCTGCTCGCGCAGCGGCCAGTATTGGTCCCGAAGTTTCCTCCGACGCACCGACATATCCTCAGTAATCCGTAGCTTCACGCCGGGAAGGGCCTTGAGCTCAAACAGTGTGGATTTCACTGCCTCCATAATGGAGATCTTCTTTTGTAGATGGTGGAGCTTGAATATCACCGTGCGGGGTCTGGATTGCTCTACCAATGGACCAAGCCTATGGGCAAATTCGATGTCATGCTCTTTCAGTGGAATGGATAGGAGAGCGGAGAGGGTCTTAGCCAGCTAGGCCTCCATGTTGTAGCCTGCCTCGCTCTTCTCTTGCAGGTGCAGCAAACGGAGATTCCTTCGCCTGGATTGATTTTCAAGGTTGTCAATTGCGTTCAACGCTTCTTCAAGTTTATGATCCAGGGCTTTAATGACCAACTCTTGAGCTGCCACCTTGTTGGTTTGCAAAAGCAAGTTGGCCTCGGTTGAATCCAGCCGCGCACCGATAGAATTCACTGAAGTGTTTAATTTGTCCATTTTCTTGGAAAGAGCGTCTAGTTTATCCATTTTACTGGTAAGATTGGCGATCGATGCCACCAGCGTGTCCAGCGTTGCCTGAATTTTCTCCATCACTGGTGTGGCTCGGGTCTTAGGAGACATACACAGGAGTTTGGATTTGTTTGTTTGTTTGCTTGTTTGTTTGGGTTAACTCACGCAGTTTGTTTGTTTGTTTGTTTGTTTGGGTTAACTCACGCAAGCCTGCCTAGAAGTCCCAAACGGCAGATAGCGTAATAAATCAACATCGACATATAAAGAGAACGTATTTGTAGTTAGCAACGAGTTGATTAGGGGTATAAAATCATGCTTTCTCCCCAAGAGAGTCGGACCCACACGTCTCACTCACTGCCGTCCGCCATCTTCCATGCTTCCATCAATACTCCTCCATTTTTCCACCACATTCTGAACCATTAGGTCTTGCAGGCTACACTTCTGAGGGGCTTTGTCCAAATGACACTCCATTTGGGAAAACTTTTTTTCTCTAAGGGCTAGAACTCCAAATCTCGGATATGTCGTACACGTGGCCCCGGGAAATGTGTATAAACATTTTAGCACCCCTAGCTATCTCGAAAAGGTCGGCAAAGGGGCGTGACCTCCAACAGTACAGTAAATGTACATAAGACAGAGGTTAGTTTCTAGTCCCCATTTTTTGTGGGATGGAGGTGTACATTTGTGGCTAAAGGTGTGTCGACACAGCTGGCCTGTGGCCACGTTTTTGAAGTCGGGGGTCAAAAGGTCAAAAGGAGCCGGCACCACGCCGCTTATGAGATAACAAAAAGTTAATGTGTGTTTCTCTCATAACTTTTTGTCATATTAAAGAGAGGCCTGATTCTCAGATATGCATGTTGGATGGCTAGGGTGTTGGTCTGGGAAGAACTTCAGGCCAAAATCTTGCAAGCGAGCCGCTGGGTGCAGGTGCAACGAGATGGAGCACTTGCTGAGCCTGGACTTTCATAATCTTCGCTCTGTGAATGTAAAGGATGTTTGGTCGGATGTTACGACGAAGAATCATAATGTGAATGGGAATATTCTATAAATCTCTTGATATCATCTTTCGTCTCAACACTTCTGCTGCAGCCACTTAAAGTCTCACTCCGAGAACCTTAAAATATGAATCAATCCATTAGAAGTATGAAAATATCTGCCCGGTGGTGCAACAGAGCAAACAAGGTGTCCTTTGACATCTACGTTTCGAGACGATTGCAACAGTGCCACACATGATCATATTTGAATATGTTTCGGGGTAGTAATTAGCTGTCGATTTTGGAGGCCTTTATCAATAATGGCCAGCTATAGATTTGCTTCCCGATGGAGATTTTTGACAAATTACATGTTAATTAGCATCTACACGTTAAGCTGAGTCCAATGAGATCAAGCTCGGCCTCTTGCTACACCGAGATCATGTCCTAGACCTAGGTGTACCATGTAAAACACATGTTACCATTAGCTAGAGTGTCGTTCTTGGTGTCATTGGACTCAGCTCAACGTGTAGATGCTAAATAACATGTAATTTGTGACAAATCTTTATCGGGAAGCAAATCAATAGCTGCTCAGTATTGATTAAGGCCTCCAATTTCGACAGCTAATTACTACCATTAAACATGTTCGAATATGCTCATGTGTGGCACCGTTGCAATCTCCTGGAAGCGTAGATGTTGAAGGACACCTTGTTCGTCCTCTTACGCCACCGGGAACATATTTACATGCTTCTGATTGACTAATGAATTGATTCAGCTATTCCCCCAGAAGTCTGGGGTCAAAAGGTCAAAAGGAGACGGCACCACGCCGGGGTGGATCCAGATCTCGGGCAACAGCGCAGGGTTGCCAGGTCCTGCAAAAAACGTGCCCCCCACATACCGTTCAAAATCCACCCAAAATGTCCTAGAAGCATCCCAAATAAAAAATGATATTATTGGCCATTTTGGCCAACGTTTTGAAAGTAATAATATTTGAGGGAATATTTTTTGGTTGTTGTTTTAGCAGCGAAATGCACCGTGTGCGTGTGTGCGTGTGTGCGTGTGTGTGTGTGTGTGTGTGTGTGTGTGTGTGTTTCTGTGTCTGTGTGTCTGTGCGTGCGTGTGTGTGCTTGTGTGTGCTTGTGTGTGTGTGTCTGCGTGTGCGTGCGTGTGTGTGTGTGTATAACACGCTATTTTATGTTGAAATGCGACGTAATCCAGTGTTCACGAAAAGTACACTGTCAACGTATGCTTTTGGCGACTGGGTTGGCTCTCAGATATACGTGTTTCTAACAAGATGATATCATTAAAAGTTACATAAAGTAACAGTTTAATAACACAAACGCAGGAAGCACGTGAGCTGCTAGTTTAGCGAAAGCAACCTGACGTCGTTGAAACATGCGAGCGAGCCGATCAAATCCTAATAACTATAAAACTAAAGATCAGACACAATCACTGACTGAAGATTATGCAAGTAAAAAGTATATTTCTCGCTAGAAATGTTATTAGAAACACGTTTAACGGTGAATCGGTCCTAAAATAGTGCATTTCCCATTCAGATAATAAAGATTAATAAAGATCATACACATTCACTGACTGAAGATTATGTAAGGAAAATGTACATTTCTCGCTAGAAAAGTCCTTAGAAACGCGTTTAATGGTGTATCTGTCCTAAAATATTGCATTTCCCATTCAGATAATAAAGATTAATAAAGATCATACACATTCACTGACTGAAGATTATGTAAGGAAAATGTACATTTCTCGCTAGAAATGTCATTAGAAACGCGTTTAATAGTGTATCTGTCCTAAAATA